>NC_084461.1:138284090-138587121 GCF_027409185.1 Cynocephalus volans | reverse complement strand
TTATACTCTAGTATCCTTTCCTTTTTTTATATTATTTATTATAAGCATATACCTAATTACAAATCATGATTTTTCTTTACGGCCTTTACCCAACCTATCCCTCCCCAAACCCCCATCTTGCTTACCCCCCATCTCTAGTATCCTTAGGTTTGTTTTCCCCTTCCAAAAATTCTACATATTGTTTTGGTCTTTCTTTTTTTCCTTCTTTCCTTTTCTTAGCACGCAGTTACGAGTGAGAACATGTGGTATTTCTCTTTCCTTGTTTGGCTTATTTCACTTAACATAATTTTCTTTAGACTCATCCATGTTGCTGCAAATGGCAGAATTTCACTCTTTTTTATATGTGAGTAATATTCCATTGTGTTCATACACCATGTTTTCCTTATCCAGTCATCCATCAATGGACATTTAGGGTTGGCTCCTGTTGGGAAAATACAGGAAAATGGTCAGGGCTCCTCAGATGTTCGGAATCTTGCTGAGCATTTGATGTAACTAGGCAAGTGCACTCAGGTGTTCCTTAGTTACTGTCTAATGTAATTGCACGTGGGCACCCGGGTGTCCCGGGTTATGGACTTAAGTATAAAGGATGAGTGGCTCTGATCCATGGTGCCTTCCACACCGAAGATGCCCGGGGTGGGGAGCATGGGGAGGCCACTACTGCTGCTGAAGGCTGCTGCTGCTACTGCTAGTGCTCCCGGGATCCTTTGCAAGGCCAATGCCACCAATGGACCTGTAAGCTACTGGACCCGTAAGCTGCTGCTGCTGAGGAAGCTGAGGACTGATCTCGTGTCATCTGCCAACAGCTCCTGGAATCTTTCCCAATTACCTAGCATGGACCTGCGTGTGAGGGGTCTGGGGACCCAGCCTGGTGTGTGAGGGATCTGGTGACCCAGTTTGTACAATGGGTTTGAAGGGTCTGAGCTCTAGCTCCGACAATATAAATGGAAACTTAGTATAACTAAAATAATAACTAAATAGTGAAACATTTTGGCTTTAGTTATGATTTGCCTTACTTTACAGCTCTATAGTCTAGTTATTGTAAATAGAGATGCAGTGAACATGGGAGTGCATGTATCCCTTCAACATGATGATTTCCACTCCTTTGGATATATGCCCAGTAGTGGGATTACTGGATCATATAATAGATCTATCTGTGGTTATTTGCGGAACCTCCATACTGTTTTCCATAATGGCTGTACTAATTTACAGTCCCACCAACAGTGTAGAAGGGTTTCCCTTTCTCCGCATCCTCACCAGCATTTGTTGTTCTTGGTCTTCTTAATAATGGCTAGTCTAACTGGGGTGAGATGGTATCTCAATGTGGTTTGGATTTGCATTTCTCTGTTGACTAGTGATGTTGAGCATTTTTTTTCCCATATACCACTTGTATGTCTTCCTTTGAAAAGTGTCTATTCATCCTTTGTCCAGTTTTTAGTACAGTATCATTCCTCCAGGATTCATCTCTCCCTGCACCTACAGACCCAACAGTCCTCTGTTACATACATCCGCAGACTAGCACTTATCATAGTGGTGATTACATACTTATTTATATTTTTATTTGATTCATTTCAATCTTTCCTGATAGACAACGAATATTCTCCACAAGGGCAGGGACCAGGCCTGCTTGCACACCATTGTATTCTATTCCTGGCACCATGCCTAGCTCATAAGTGCAAAATAAATATTTTTAAGTGAATGCAGTTTTTTTCTTTTTCAACGCAAGTACACGAATATGCATGTGACCCAACTTTCTATATCCTGACTTTTTAGATTTCATTTGCTCTTTCTGACTTGTTAAAATATTGTATTCCACTCAAGAAATCTCAGTTCTCTTATAAGATGCAATAATCTCAAAAATGAGTAAGTCATTACTACGTTTATCCAAAAGACTTTTGTGAGAAATTTGCAAGTCAGGTGCCTAGCAAAGGCCATGAGGCCTGAGATACAACGTAAGCTGTGATTACAGGGAGGAGAGCCTGTTGTGCCACTGATTTGGGGTGGAGGGTGGGCTGTGTTGAGATAATACTGTACAGAAGAGACGGCACAAACCTGAAAAGAGGTGTTGGTCAGGACACTTTTGGTTACAGCAGACAGAGTGCATTCGAATTAGCTTAAGGAAAAAGGGGAACGGGATGTACTAAATCATGCAAGTGTAAATCCAAGTGGTGAATGTGAAGGCAGGACTGAGTGTAGTGGTGAGAATATGATCAAGACTACCTCTCTCTTCTTCTCTGGACTTCACTCTGTTTTGCTCTCTTCATTGGGTTGCAAGACATCCACTGGTGGTCCCAAGCTCACTTTCACTGGTAAAATGAGAGATCTTTTCCAAGAAGAACTCTAGATAGCCCATCCTGAGCCACATGCTCATCCCTGAACAAATCTCTGTGACCAGGAGAATGAGGTCGTCGTGTTGGCCATATCTGCCTCCTACGACAACCCTGCAGGCAAAAGGGAGGGGGTCAGCTCCATCTGTTTGTACTACAAGGGCTAAGTAGGATTATTAGGGAGTAGAGAAAAGGTGGTAGGCAGACTGAAGCACCATGTGGATTACGAATACAAGGTACCTAAAATACACTTCAGCATTTTACCCAAGGAAGGCAGTTTTAAAACTATTATGAGGCAATATTTAGTCAAAGGATAGAAAAAAATATTTACTATACATAAGCCAACAACAATTGAATTAGATTTCAACTAATGGCAGGTGACTAAGACAGCAACATGACACCAGCCTTTCATCTGAGGGTTCGTTTCATAAATAGCACCTGATGGGAAATGACACTCACCTGCTTTGGCTCCTCAAAACAGAGCACATCTCATGCTATTTTTCAATGGCCAAGGGCAAAATTACCTGGTTGACTTTGAGTTTTTTGTGGAAGCAACCTAGACTAGGAAGTTTCGCTCAGTGACAAATCAATGACCCACACACTTTGAGAATATTTCCACTGGCCAGACATAATGTCTAAGCTGACATCTATTTTGGAAACTCAAAAATATACATGGTACACAATGAATGATTCTCAGGCTAAGTCATTACTTTGAGAAGGAACTCACATTTGATAATTTAATGTGAGTAGTAATTAAATGCACTGCAAACATACCTTTTTAAAAGAGATTAATTAAGTAACATGAAGCAAATACTGGTAGAGTTAAGTAGATGGCTCTGTGCATTCTTTCCTTTTCAGTGCAAAACACTGATCAATTCTTTTGAAATTCTTTCTGGTCCATAATTTTTTGTTATAGCTTTCTTAAAGTAAAACTCTTGAAATACCACATTTTTATTTGGAAATAAAATTTATTTATCAATAAAAATGGGCCAGACTCCATGATAGGCAGAAATGAATATGACCTGTGCTTCAAAAATACACAGCATCCCTCACCTTTGCTTTCACAATCACATCAATGTGGTGCAAAACACAACTCTTGGGTGTAGAAATTCCAATCTAATGATAAACTCCTTGAATGAGGAGAGCTATTTGAAACTAAAGGCCAAGCCTTAAAATTCAACCCCTAAACCCAGCAATTGTACACCTCCCCAAAATCAAAACCTGCCAAAGAGAGAAAAACTAACATTATACATTTTAAATTATTTGATCTTTAGAAGGAGTTCATTAGATATGTGATAGAGACATAGTTGGGCAAATCCATAACTAGCACCATGTCTGACACATAATAGTTCCTTCGTAAATGTTCATTATTTTGCTAATAATGAACATTGTTAGTCATACAAAATATTCTGGTACCATTTTGCCATTGACTGCAGGCAAAAGAATTTTATATAATTTTTAAAGCTCACAAATGATGGGCCATAGCATATTCTGACCTAAAAGCAGACAGTGTATCACGTTCAATATTTTCATTACTCATATGGGAAAATTGAGAACTGAAAAGGGGAAGTGACATGGCCAGAGTCACACATAGGTAAGAGAGGAGTTGGGCAAAAGCTTCACATTATCTGATACCTCATTGCCCCCTGGGGCAGTGACAGATTCTAGAAGATTATTCACTGTATCATTTTACTCAGGTGGGGAATTTCTGCTGGGAATTCACTTCCTGTAATACAATTTGTATTGCAAGATGCATTATCTGATTATCTATTTCTCTTCTTATCTTCTCTTAAGCAATCAGGAGGTCCTTTTTAGGATTTCTAAGTATCAAGTAAATAAAAAATAAATGCAAATTGATAATGCTGTTAAAAAAAAATTAAAACATGAATCCAAAGATAGACTTACCATACTAAGTCAAAGGCAGGCAAAAATTGTCTTATGTACCTTTAATCCTGCACTTAACGGATCAAGTGCTCATTAAATATCTGCTAGAATGAATTGAAGGAAAACATTCATGTATCTTTAGTGAATTGCAGGGTTCAATTGGCAAGGGATTTCCCCAAGGCTTCCATTTTGATCAACTTCAACAGTGTCTTAATATCCTGAGCCTCATCTCTCATAATTAGTAGAAACTGTTAGAAACTGGGCCGGGCTGAACTGCATTACTATCCTGTCTTAGGATGGAGTGTTGATATAATAGATTCGAAGAAATATATTTTGTGTAAAATGTACTTAGGGGCTATACTGACATGTTCTACTTCTCACCTCTCAAAGCAGGAAGAGGCATAGACACCAAACGAACAAGAACAAAAATATAAAAGTCAGCATAAAGAAACAGATTGGCTACCTGAACAGCATATTAGACTCTAATGTGATGATGTCGGTATATCTAATGAATGAATGTGGCATTTGAGAGGTTATCCAGGGATGCATAAAAGAAAGGAGAGCCACAAAAGGAAAAAAGTAGGTAGAGTTCATACAAGCCCTGAATGAAGGGGGTTTAGCCAGTGGACTCTATTCATGTTTCATGAATGACTGGTCTATGCCAGGCATGAAAGACATGGTAGATACAGATAGGGACCTCACCCTCAAGGTACTTACAAGTCTTCGGGAGGTGGACTTTTAGTGTCTCTGGTACCACTGACAAAACTATCTCTGTTGGGCTGGTTTGGCCTGATGCCATTAAGGAATCCTTTTTATCTAACTCTCCTTTTTCTGATTTCAAATGCATTAATTATCTTTCTCATTATGTTTCCTCTTTTTGTGCAGATCTTCTTAGTGGAAGAGAAGATGTAGCTACTGCTATCCATATGACATTATTTCTCATTGTAAATTTAAAAATTTTATTTCTAATTTAGACAATCTCATGAGGTTAGTGGACATCTACCATCTAGAGAGAAAACCTCTCTTGCCGAATTGACAGAATCAGCCTTCTAAGCTGTTCACTGAAGTTATGAAAGACTTTCTGTGAGAACTCTACAGACAGAGATTTGCCCATGAATAATCACTATAACATCTATAAATTCCCAGATGTAGGATGTAGACAAGGGTTTATAGCTAGAGAAATGGGTCAATTCCTTAACCGTGTATGTAGTAGATTTTTTGTATGTAGTAGATTGAAGTATGTCCCCCAAAACTCACTGAAGCTTGAATTGTGCCCCCCAAGTTTTATGTATTATAAACTTGTCCCCCACTGTGACTGTTAAGAGTGTAGGAAATCCTTTTATGGTAATTGAAAGGTGGGGCCTCGAAGAGGTGATTAGATTGTAGGACCATGCTGTCGTGAATTGATTAAAAATGGTGGTCAGGGGTGTGGTTTGAGGGCTTTAAAAGGACAGTGCATGAGGAGCTCTCTCTTGCTGTCTCTGCGCCACCATTTTTTGCAATGCAATACTCTGCCATCACTGTTGCCACCATGAAGGCTCTCACCAGATGTGTTCCTTGGACACTGGACATCCCAGCATCAGAAACTGTAAGCAATAAATTTCATTTTCTTCATAAATTATCCAGTTCCAGGTATTTTGTTATAAGCAACAGAATTGGACTAATGTATTTATAAGAGATCATAGGAGCTGAGCCACTTCATTTCATTATAAGATATTATCATGCGTCAATATTTTATTCTACAGAAACATTTAATGATTCTATTATTAGAAGAGCTATAGCAATATTGAAACTCAATATAAAAGGTGAAGTTTAACTTCAGTTTGAAGTGACATAATTAGTATTAATAAAATCTTTGTTTTTTTAAGAGCCAACGTCAAAATATAGAACTTTTCCACACCAAAGAAATATATTTGGGGCTCTAGAAAAAAAATTTGCAGTTCACTGCATTTCAACATTTTAAGTGAGTGCTTTACCTCTATATGATTTTGAAACTGTAACCTTTAGTTTTAATAGTACAAACTTGAGAGTATTCTTAACATCCAGGTATGGGAAATTGTGTAAGGTAAAATTTTGTAATTGCCACCATGCTTGTGATTTGCAGGAGCTAGAATTTCTTTGCTATGGAATGGAATTTGACAGACCTGGATTATTGTCTTAGTCAAGAGAAGATCTTGTTACTTAAACTGTCTTGTTCTTGAGTCCTCATCTATAAAGTGGGACAGCAGCTGTCTCATAAGGTTGTGCAAGGGTTTAGCAAAACAATCTTGGTAGAAGTGGTTTTTACATACATAGCAATAGCTAACATACATATGTTAAGTGCATATTGTGCTCTTACATAGTAAATGCTCAAACATGAGCATATATGACTAAATTATTTAGTTTTTTTGAGCCATCCCATTAGTTTGTATCTAACACATTCAGAACATAGATATGCTTTGGTAGCAGAAGTCTACATCCTGCTACCTTTGGCAGCACATATACCAAAAAAAATTGTGATGATATATTCAAAGTGAACCAAAGTCTACCCTTAATTTCCCAGTGACTTCATTATTACAATTTAAGCTTATGATTTTGAGGGTACACTTATAGGACTGAACTCATTGTTGTACCTAAGTATAGAAGGACTCTGACATTCTAGTTTACTTCTTAAGTAAGATGATATTCAATACCAGTTCTTCAATGGATCCTTTCTAAAGCTAGTTGGATCCAGGCCTCTATTATCACTCACCTTGGTTTTGGCAATTACTTCCTGACTTTTTGTCTCTATTCTCTCTCATTCAGTGGTAACACACTCTTTAATCTTTAGACAGTGTTAGTCTCACTCTTAGTATAAACTGTTCAAAAATTCTCATTTCTCTTAGAATAAAGTGTGAATTTTCCAACACCATTTATTGACGAGACTGTCCTTTCCCCATTGTGTAGTCTTGGCATCTTTGTTGAAAATTAGTTGACCGTATTATGTGTGGGTTTATTTCTGGACTCTCTATTCTGTTCCATTGGTATATTTATCTGTTTTTATGCCAGTACCATCCTATTTTGATTACTATAGTTCTGTAATGTAATTAGAAATCATTAAGAGTGATGCCTCCAGCTTTGTTCTTCTTGCTCAAGATTGCTTTAGCTAGTTGGGGTTGTTTTGTGGTTCCATACACATTTTAGGATTTTTTTTCTGTATCTGTGAAAGATGCCATTGGAATTTTAATAGAAATTGCATAGAATCTGCAGTGAACTTTGGGTATTACAGGTACTTTAACAATACTGATTCTTCTAAAACATGAATACAGGATTTCTTTCTATTTATTTGTCTCTTCTTCAGTTTCTTTCATCTATGTTTTATAGTTTTAAGTGCATAGATCTAGCACTTCTGTGGTTAAATTTATTCCTGGGTATTTTATTCTTTTTGATGCTATTGTAAATGGGATTGTTTCCTTAATTTTGTTTTTGGATGATTCATTGCTAATGTATAGAAACACAGCTGATTTTTGTATGTTGGTTTTGTATCCCACAACTTTATTGTATTAGTTTACTAGTTCTAAAAGTTTTTGGGTGGGATCTTTAGGACTCTATATGTATAAATTGATATCATTTGCAAAAAGAGACAGTTTTACTTCTTCCCTAATGACTTGGATGCCTTTTATTTCTTTTTCTTGCCTAATTGCTCTGGCTAGGAAACCATATTTCCAGTAAGGAGTTAATATTCAAAGTATTCAAGGAACTCATACAACTTGATAAGAAAAAAAACAAATGATCTGATTAAAAACAAGCAAAAGACCTGAACAGATATTTATCGAAAGAAGACATATAAATGGCCAATGGGTTTATGAAAAGATGCTCAACATTGCTAATCATCAGGAAAATGAAAATTAAAACCATGATGAGATATCACCTCATGCCTGTTAGGATGGCTATTATCAAAAAGACAAAAGATAACTAGCATTGGTGAGCATGTGAAGAAAAGGGAGCCCTTGTACATTGTTGGTGGGAATGTAAACTGGTATGGCCACTATGGAAAACAGTACAGAGCTTCCTCAAAAAATTAGAAATAGAACTTCCATATGATCTAATAATCCCACTTTTACTTCTGTGTATATATTGAAAGGAAATAAAACCAGGATCTTGAAGAGAAATCTGCACTCCCATGTTGTTCGTGGCATTATTCACAATAGCCAAGGTATGTAAACAACTTCAGTGTACATCAGATAAATGTATAAGGAACATATGGTTGACACACACACAATACAGTATTATTCAGCCTTAAAAATAAAGGAAATCCTTCTGCCATTTGTGACAATGTGGATTAATCTGGAGGAATTATACAAAATGAAATAAACCAGACATAGAAGGACAAATACTGCATGATCCCACTTATCTGTGAAATATAAAAAAAAATTCAAACATATGGTAACAGAGTAGAATGGTGGTTACCAGGGGCAGGTGGGCAGGGTAAAAGGAGAGATATCAGTTAAAGGGTATAAACATTCAGATATGAGATGAGTAAGTCCAGACACCTAATGTATAGCATGATGACTATAGTTAATAATATATCATATACTTGAAATTTGCTAAGAGAGCTCTCAAGTGTTCTCAGCATACACCCACAAAATGTAATTATGTGAGGTGATAAATATATTAACTAGTTTGATTTTGGTAATCATTTTACCATATGCACATATATCAAAACATCACATTTCACACCTTAAATATATATAATATTTAATTGTCCATCATACTTTAATAAAGTTGGGGGAAAAAAGAAACACAACTGAAAAAAATGTGAATTTCTACTTGCCATTATTTATTGTTATCACTTAGTTGTCTGAATATTCAACTAGATTGCCAGCTGTTTAGACAATGCACTGTTTCTGTTCTGATTCAGCTGTTATCACCAGAGCCTAGCACATTGCCTGAGCTGGAGCAGACACTACAACAATTGTTACAGGAATGAAGAAAGGAGGGAAGGAGGAACTAAAAACTGTGCCCCAACAGGTGGTATTGGTAGGTGTAGTACCAGTGGATTAGACAGCTAAATACAAAACAATGTTTATATTGTAGTTAATTCTTATTCATAAAGCTTAATCTGAAAATTTTCATTTACTTTATGCTCTGCCTAAATAACTAAAGTGCTTACCAACTAATGAAACGTCCATTTAAACTTTATTCTCTGGCTTAGTTTTCACAGACTGAGTTTCGTAAGATAGAAAACTTTAAAACCACTATATTAATTAATACAGCCTTGAATACCACATCCTTGAAGTTCAATGGGAATGGACTCCTCATTAATATGACAACCTTCCTCTAGATTTAGCCTTTTGTTTATGTTTAATTAATTTTATATTTTTCACTAAACTGGCTTTTCTCCAAAGAACTTGTTGTATGTAACTGTGGGGAACTTGAAACATCTCATCAACTCAGTGACCATGGAATGGCAATTTCTGAACTTTCAAGAACTGAGAACCAAGATTTCCAGGGTTTATAAAAAGGTGATGATAGAAAAGATGCCTAAATATTTAACAGAAAGAATCTAGATGCCATGGCCTGTGCTGCATTTTTACATACCCATTTTCATAGAAGCCAACATAAACAGCATTTACAAATTCCAGAATGCGTTGCATTAGCCAGGAAACCTCAAACTTGAATGTGGAGTCTACATTTAGGAATAAAAAATTGTTACTGGGATTTATTTAACTGAGACAGCTACCACCTAAACAGATAATGATGACCTCTGTACCCCGAAAAGTTATAAACCTACTCTGTCATTTAAATAACAACATCCTTCAGCCCTTATGACTCATATAGCTCTACTACCTCAAATCTGATTTCCCATAGCCAATCTGAGGTATTTGGATTTATCTCAGGAAACTTAATCTTCATTGGACATTATGTTTTGTAACTAGGATTGGAGAAGATGCACAGACTTCTCATTTGGAAGGGAAGTAGCTTTGGCAAATCAAACTAATAAATAATGCTTGTGTTTTTTTGTTTTTTTGTTTTTTACAGTTTAATGAGGTGATATTTATTTATCTAATTAATTTTTTTGCTAGCATATTCATTGTTACAAATCATGCTTATTCTTTATGCTCCTTATCCAATCTCTCCCCTTCTCCCTTCCCCCCTCCCGCCTCCCCCCTCTAAGAGCCATAGATTTGTTCTCTCCATCTGATAGATTAACTGTCCCTCTTCTGGTTTGTTGCCTAGATGATCCGTCCAGTATTGACACAGGGTGGGGTCCCTAAAATAAAAAACAAATTAGTTTTCCTATTAATATACCTTTTATTTATATATTTCAATATTGGTAAACAACTTTTTTTGTTGTTTAAAACCTCAAAAGACTGCTGAAGCCAACCACTTCTAGAGAAAAAGAAAAAATAAAATGAGAAAGAAAAGGGGTGAGAGATCAAGCATCCATTATGCACCAAATTAAAATGCTTTTAAATTTGGATATTTTAGGGCCGAGCCCGTGGCGCACTCGGGAGAGTGCGGCGCTGGGAGCACGGCGACGCTCCCGCCGCGGGTTCGGAATCTATATAGGGATGGCAGGTGCACTCACTGGCTGAGTGCCGGTCACGAAAACGACAAAAAAAAAAAAAAAAAAAAAAAAAAAATTGGATATTTTAAAAGGTAGAGAAGCATCTTCATAGCTTCCAAGATAAAAGCTATAGGTTTTTCCAATCTGAAACCTCAAGCATTGTGAATCAGTAACTAACATTATTTGTTAAATGGCTGTGAGGACAGTCAAACTTTCAAGGAAGAGAAGGGTAGAGAAGAGAAAAGAGGAAGAGGAGGAGGAAAAGAAAAGGACATTTCAGCCATGAGGGGCACAGTTAGATATGTATGAATTTGGGACGAACTACTTAGAGGAGATGACAGGAGAAAGTAAGTCAGAAAAATGAAAACAAATAGGTTTGGAAGAAAGGTGCTGTCAAAGGCTTTGTAAACAAATTAAGCTTCAAGTGAGTTAAAGAATAAAAGAGTAGTCATCCAGCCAGTGTCATGGGGAAAATGGGGCTTAGATAATTCTCTAAGAGCGCTAGTTAAGTTAGTGTAGATGAATATGATAATGATGATAATTCCAATTAATTATATTTGAGCGCTAACTCTTCACCTGGCACCACGTGAAATTTTGTATATAAATTATTTAATCCTTACAAAAACCCTATGAGTTAGGTGTTAGAATTACCTACATTTTATAAGTGAGGAAACTGAGATATTGAGAGGTTAAGTGACTGCCCCAAATCACATAATGGAACAGTGGGTAAGAGATAAAGATGGGATTCAACTCAGGCCTGCCAGATAAAGTGTGTGTCCTTAATTGCTATGCTAAACTGCTTCTCATTCCTATCAACGAATATGAAACTGAATTAGAGTGGTGTCATGATTTAATATTTTATATGAGTAATGGACTAATGTAATTTTAATAGCACTTTGTAATTTATAAAATGCATTTGCACACACAGTGTTTCACTTGGGTTTCAATATCCTTATGTGGTAGCTAAGGATTACCTGTGTCAAAGTTTATTGGTAAAGAAATTAATGTTCAAAAAAGTTAAGAGACTAGTTCAAGGTCACAGGGCTGGTAAATGTGAGTATGATGGACGGGAAAGAGCTGGCTCAATCTATGTACCTGGTAACTCTGTCCCTCAGCTCAAGAAACACATGTTTTTGAACAAACAAACCCTTTCCAATCCCAGCGTCTACACCTGAAAAATGGGAATAAAATTGTAACTTCTTAGTGTTCATTAGCAGAAAACAATTTAACCAACACGAGGGCCTTGGTACATGTAGGCATGCAACACAAGCAAATTCCCTTCACCTTCCTGTGATACTGGGTATCTCAGAAACAGCCCACAGAATCAGAGTTTGAAGACCTGGGCTCTTTTCCCAACCATGCCCTTAGCCAGCTGCAACATGGTGCTAATACTTTACATCCATTTGTAACCACAGGTTGATAAACTGGCTCCTCAGAAAAAAATAAAGTAAATGAAATTTCTATTTGTAGCATTTGCTAGTTACAAGTAAACAATGTGATGTCACTAAAGTCAGTTCTCAGCAATGGGTAAGATCTGGCTCTACCATACCATTGAGTAAAACTGTGAGCTTAGATCAGTATTTTTTTAAAACCTTTTGTGAAAGGAAAAAACGGGTTTTTTTTTGACTGATGTTGAAATTGCATAGAAATAAAATACACAAACCCAATACAATTAGAACTCTGCTGGGTAGAGTAGGAGAGAGGAGCATAGAGCTCTGCCCTAAATCAGCTTCACTCCTTCTGTATGGAGGTCCGTAAAAAATTTCTGAAGAGCAAATTCAACTGAATTATCTCTTTAGCTCTTTCCAGGACTCTCACTTAAAAAACTATATTCTATATTACAAAAAAACACTCTCCCCCATTTGATAATCCTTTAGAAAAGATATACTCCTATATATTTGTATTGTTTTAATAAACCCATTGAATTTCTTAACCAATGACATATAGAAAAACTTAGAACATTAAAAAATCATAGTCTCCTAGCTAATTGTGTGCCTGGTCAAATGACCACCCCTGCTCAAGCTCAATAACCAGACCACCACACAGTAACAAGGAGTCTTTCATAGCATAGCTCATGAATCTAGACTCTGCAAAACCTCATATGAAGTGACAGATTTTAAAACAGCAGGGAATCTAGTCTCAAGCAGGCAGTGGTAAAATAGCAGGTGTCAGAGAGAAAGGAAAACACTTCTTATAAAAACCACTTTATAGTTGCTTAGCATTTAGTAATTAAAACACTTTTTCATCCTGAATTTTATCCACCTTTAACACAGTTCTGGGAGTTTTTATTCATTTCTTAAACTCACCAAGATCCTTCTTGCCTCGGGGATGCTGTTCCCTCTCACCAGAAGGTTTTTCTGCTCCTCTTTACCTATTTGACATTATAGAACACTTAAAAGTACATTTTTCTTGACACTTTCTACTTATGTTCCCTGATATTCTTTCAAAAACTCTGTACTTCTCTGTAGAATTACAAGTGATTAATTTCTTGTGACACCTGTCCCTATACGTCTATCCCTTCCTATGGAATAGAAGTTTCATGAGAGCAAGAACACTGCCTCTCTCTTTTATTTTTTAACACTGGATTCCATAGAGAGTATCTGAAACATACCAAGCACTCAAATAATCTGTTAATTCATTCACAAAAAGAAAACAAATAAGTGAATAAGTGGTGACAGAGGATTCTGGCAAGATGATGGACTAAGAAGCACCAGGAATCCTTCTCTCTAACCACATGACAACTTCACTGACAGAATCTGTCTGATGTAATAATTTTGGAGTCTACTGAAGGCTTGCAACTTCCATAATGACTGGACAGTAAATTGTGGTTAATTCTGTTCAATTTCATATCCTAGCACAGTAGCAGTTACCTATCCCCTGACCCCTGAGCAAGCAGCTTTGCAAGTGCTCATGGGGCATTTTGCATATAGCTTGAAGATGCCAGAGTAGGGAAAAAGGATCCTGTTCTCCAAATATCAAGGAATCTATACTCCAATTGCTTTTCATTACAGAAGTGCAAAGAGGCAATAGCCAGTGTTGTTGCATCTCCCCCCATTGTTGCAAGGCTCTCCTCTTTTTATTGAAGTGACATCCAAGGGATTGAAAGGCCAACTGCCCCCACATTATTTTTCCCCTTTTCCACTTGTAGGAGACAGACATTAAATACCAGAACGTTCAGAAGCAACTGCGTGTATGGAGGAAAATAAAAAATCACCATGTACACCCAAGTGAAGGTGTGGGCTCAGAAAAGACCCAAGAAGACCTTAAGTCAGCACCTCAAGCTAATTCATGGTACAAAGATAGCCTAGAATAATCAAATCAAAAACAAACAAAATAAGAAAACAGAAAACCCTTGGGAAGAGGGAAAAACCAATTTCCAGAATTACCACATTACTAGTTTCAAATGGCTATTTTTCAACCAAAAAATATTAAGACATACAATGAAACATGGCAGTACTGCCCATTCAAAAATTTTAAAAAAACCAGAAACTACCACTGAAAAAAACGTGATAGCAGATCTACTAGACAAAGACTTTAAAACAGTTACCTTAAAACTGGTTAAGGAACTAAAAGGAGGATGTGGAGAAAGTCAAGAAAATGATGTATAAACAAATTAGAAATGTCAACAGAGATATAAAACTTTAAAAGGAGCCAAAATGAAATTCTGGAAATGAAAAATATAATAACTGAAATGAAAAATTCATTAGAGGAATGCAATGTCAGATTTGAGTGGACAGAAGAAAGAATCAGTATGGGTAAAAGTAAGATAAAATAAATTATCAAGTCTGAGGAACAGGATGAATAAAGATTGAAGAAAAGTGAATGGAGCCTAAAGGACATGTGGGATACCACCAAGCAGATTGATATATGTACTGTGGGAGTTTGAGAAGGAAAATATGAAGAAAATGGGACATAGAAAGAAAATATTTGAAGAAATAATGGCCGAAAACTCCCCAAATTAGGTGAAAAACATGAATACAAACATCTAAGAAGCTCAGTGAACCCAAGTAAAATAATCTCAAGGATACATACACCAAGACAGATTGTAATCAAACTGTGGGAAGCCAAAGACAAAGAGAGAATTTTGAAAGCAAGAAGAGAAGTGACTTGTAACATACAAGAGAACCTCAAAATTATCAGCAAATTTCTCACCAGAAACTCATCAGAGATGTCAGTGGGCTGAAACATTCAAAGTGCTAAAAGGAAAAAACATAATACTGTCAACTAAGAACCGTATATTTGGCAAAGTTATCTTTTAAAAGTGAGGGACAAATTAAAACATTCCCAGATAAACAAAAGCTGAGGGAGTTCATTACCACTAGATCAGTTAAGTAAGAAATGCAAAAGGAAGTCCTGCAGGTTGAAATGAAAGTACACTAGAGAGTAAAGTGAAGGCATATGAAGAAATATGTATCTTAATAAAGGTAAATGCATGGGAAAGTATAAAAGGTAGTATTGTAACAATGTTATGTAACTCCTGTTTTTTTGTTTTCCACATGATTTAAGAGATTAATGCATTTTAAAATAATTAGTTTAAAAGCTAGTGATATTGTAACTTTTGTTTTTAAGACCATATTTTGTTTGCTACATAATTTAAGAGATAAGTGCATTAAAACATTATCTGAATATGTGTGTATTCCAACACACAAAGTAAATATAATTTTTTGACATCAACAACTGAAAAATGGGGGACAGATCTGTAAAAGGAGCAGAGTTTTTGTGTTATTAAAGTTAACCTTGCCTAAATTCAAATTAGACTGTTATAACTTAAATATGTTAAATGTGATCCCCATGACATCCACAAACAAAATAGCTAAAAACCATACACAAAAGAAATTTGAGCATTTTACTACAAAAAGTGCACTAAATACTAAAGAAGACAGTAAAGCAAGAAATAAGGGACAGAACAGCTATAAGGCATACAGAAAACAAATAGCAAAATGACCAAAGTAAGTCCCTCCTTATCAGTAATTACTTTAAATGTAAACTAATTAAATTCTCCCATCAAAAGACAGAGGGGCAGAATGAACTAAAAGCCATGATTCAATGTTATGCTGTCTACAAGAGACACCCTTTAGATTCAAAAACACAAATAGGTTGAAAGTGACAGGATGAAACGTGATATCTCATGCAAATAGCAACCAAAATAGATCAGAGGTGGCTATATTAATATTAGAAAAAAATAGATATTAATTCAAAAAAAGTTTAGGAGACAAATGATATTATATATTAGGAAAATTTCAATACAGGCAGAATACATGACAATCATAAGAATTTATATACCTAATAACAGACCATCAAAATATATAAAGCAAATATTGACAGAATAGAAGGAAGAGTAGACATTTCTACAATAATAGTTGGAGACTTACGTACCCTCCCCCCATCCAATAATGGACAGAACACACAGAAAATAAGTACAGAAGTACAGGATTTGAACAAATTAAGCTAACTAGATCTAATAGATATATACAAAAGACTCTACCTGATGACAGCAGAATATACATTCTTGCCAAGTGTGCATGGAACATTTTGCAGCATATGTTAGGCCACAATTTAAGTATCACAGATTTACAAAGATAGATATCATATAAAGTATCTTCTCTGACCACAGCATGATGAAGTTAGAACTTAAGAACAGAAGGAAAGTGGGAAAATTCACAATTTTGTGGACATCAAACAACATACTTTTATTTTTTATTTTTTATTTTTTAAAAGATGACCGGTAAGGGGATCTTAACCCTTGACTTGGTGTTGTCAGCACCACGCTCAACCAGTGAGCCAACCGGCCATCCCTATATGGGATCCGAACCCGTGGCCCTGGTGTTATCAGCACCGCACTCTCCCGAGTGAGCCACAGGCTGGCCCAAACAACATACTTTTAAACAACCAACAGAGTAAAGAGAAAATCACAAAGGAAATCAGGAAATACTTAGAGATGAGTAAAAATGAAAACACAACATACCAAAATTTATGAAACACAGTGAAAGCAGTGCTAAAGGAGAAATTTATAGTTATAAATGCTCACATTAAAAAACAATCAAGAACGATCTTCAATCAATGAACTAACTTTATGTAGTGAATTTCTAGAATTTATGTTCCCTCAGCATTCATTTTGGATATGCACTGGACTTTCTCCTACAAGAAGTGAGGATAAGTCACCCTTGATAGAGTTTCCAGTTCCCCACCTCCTCCTCGTTCCTCAAAGCAGTTGTTCCAGATATCTGCCTTACACAACCACTTTCTGGTGAGCACATCCCTGTGGGACAGCTAGAAACAACCTACCTTGACTCACCCTACTTACTATCACACCCTGCACAAACTAAGCAGATATACCACAGTGACCATCTTTTAGTCACAATGTGACTCAACAGAACTTGTGCCTGCTTGAACTACATCCATCAGTTAGAATGCCCCAGGGGAAATCTGCATGGGAAATGCCATGTTCCCTAATAAAAATGCTGGC
The DNA here is from genome assembly GCF_027409185.1 of Cynocephalus volans. Taxonomy (NCBI): domain Eukaryota; kingdom Metazoa; phylum Chordata; class Mammalia; order Dermoptera; family Cynocephalidae; genus Cynocephalus; species Cynocephalus volans. The sequence continues at coordinate 138,569,918 of NC_084461.1, read as the reverse complement.
TGACAGGTCTTGTTCTCTATTGCTCCCCACCCACTGGTTGAGTGTGCTTGTCTTGGAAAGCTCCTCCTTTCCACTGGCCGTGAGGCATGATGCCCTCTTCGTTCTGGGATCTGTAAGTAATATACTGCTTTGGTTATATCATGTATTTTGTTGAGTTGCCTCCTCTGTGTCTCATCTGACCAACACACCAAAACCTAACTTTTTTCCTGGTCAGGGCTCTCCTAGAGAGTGAGTATCTCGGCATGAATAGACTAAAAATGGGTCAGATGAGAGACACAAGGACATAGGTCAGCATAAACAAATTTTTCATGAAAGGGACACCAGGTCATGGGTTAAACACTTAGTTATTAGGCCCTCTGCCAGGACAAAAACGTACCCCATAAAACACACTGTAAACATCCATGACAAAATGCCCTGGAGCTCTGTCAGGGCAGGCCTCAAGTTTAAAACTATTCTCCTAAGAGAAACCTCAAGACCAAATTAGAGGAAAATACAGCACTTTAAAACTTAAGAAACTAAGGGTTTAGATCTTCATACTGCCCACGTGCAATACAAACAAAACAAAACAAACAAACAAAAAATTTAAGAAACTAGGAAAAGAAAAAAACTAAACCAAATGAAAGCAGAAGGAAGAATACAGCAGACATAAATTAAACAGAAATTAGAAAAATAATAGAAAAGAACAATAAAACCAGAAGTTGGTTCTTTGAAAAGATTAACAAAATTGACAAACCTTTAGCTAGATGGGCTGAAGAAAAAATAGAGAAGACTCAAATTCCTAAAGTCAGAAATGAAAGTGATGACCTTAGTACCAATTCTACAGAAATAAAAAGGATAACAGAGTACGAGTATTATGAGCAATTCTACACCAACAAATTGGGTAACCTACATAAAAAAGACAAATTTCTAGAAACACAAAACCTAGTAAGGTTAAACCATGAATAAATAGAAAATCTGAATAGACCTATAATTAGTAAAGAAATTAAATCAGTAATCCCAACAAAGAAAAGCCCTGGAGCTGGTGGCTTCATTAGGTAAATTCCAAATATTTAATATACAAACACCAATCCTTCTCAACCTTTTTCAAAAAAAAAAAAAAAAAAGCTGAAGAGGAGTGAACACTCTCTAAAATTTATTCTATGAGGTTAGTATTACCCCAATGCTAAAGTCAAAGAAACTACAAAAAAAACTACAGATTAATATTCCTTATTAATATTGATGTAAAAATTCTCAATAAAATACTAGCAAATCAAATTCAGCAGTATATTGGAAGGATTACAAACCATCACTAAGTGGGATTAATTCCTGGAATGCAAGGATGGTTCAACATACAAAAATTGAACACTGTAATATACATTAACAGAATGAAGGGGGAAATCCACATGTTTATCTCAATTGATGCAAAAAAAGTGTTTTATAAAATTCAACACTCTTTCATTGTGAAAACATTCAATAACCTAAAAATAGAAAGAGAACACCTCAACATAATAAAAGCCATATATGAAAAACCCACAGCAAACATATTCAATGGTGAAAGACTGAAAGCTTTTCCTCTATGATCAAGGAGAAGGCAAGTATGCCTGCTTTCACCACTTCTGTTTGCCATGATACTGGAAGACCTACTGAGAATGAACAGGCAAGGAAAAAAAAAAAAAAGAAAAGAAAAGATATCCAAATTAGAAAGGAAGAAGTAAAATTACTTCTGTTCACAGATATGATCTTGTATGTAGAAAACACTAAAGACTCCACCAAAATAAACCCTACTATAACTAATATACAAACTCAGCAAAGTGGCAGGACACAAAAATCAGTTGTGTTTGTATGCACTACAAATGAGCAATCCAAAAAGGAAGTTAAATAATCCCACTTACAATGGCATCTAAAAGAATAAAGTACTTCAGAATGAACTTAGCCAAAGAGGTAAAACACTTGTACAATGAAAACTATGGCATATCACTGAAAGAAATTAAAGAAATAAATAAATGGAAACACATCTCATGTTTGTGGATTAAACGACTTAATATTGATAAGATGTCAATACTATTCAAAATTATCTCCAGATTTAATGTAATCCCTAGCAAAATACCAAGGTCCTTTTGTCTGAAGAGATAGAAAAACCATTCCTATAACTAATATGGAATCTGAAGGGACTCCAAATAGCCAAAACAATCCTGAAAAGAAAGAACAAAGCCAGAAGACACGTAATTCCTGATTTCAAAATTGACTACAAAGTTTCAGTGATCAAAACAGTGTGGTACTGGAATAAATACAGACATATAGAACAATGAAATAGAATAGATTCCAAAACTAAACTCTCACATATATTGTCAAAGAATCTTCAACAAGGGTGCCAAGATCATTTAATGGGGAAAAGACAGTCTTTTCAACAAATGGTTCTGGGAAAACTGGACATGCAAAAGAATGAAGTTGGCCCCCTACCTAACACCATGCAGAAAATTAACTCAAAAATGAATCAAAGACCTAAGTGTAAGAACTAAAACTATAAAACTATTAGAAGAAAACACAGGTCAAAAGCTTTACAGTATTGGATTTGTCAGTGATTTCTTGGACATGACACCGAAGGCAAAAGAAAAAATAGATAAATTTGACTTCATTAAAAAAAAAGTGTACTAAGGCCAGCCCGTGGCTCACTCGGTAGAGTGCGGTGCTGATAACACCAAGGCCACAGGTTCGGATCCTATATAGGGATGGCCGGTTTGCTCACTGGCTGAGCATGGTGCTGACAACACCAAGCCAAGGGTTGAGATCCCCTTACCGGTCATCTTTAAAAAAAAAAAAAAAAAAAAAGTGTACTAAAAGACTATGAACAGAGTCAAAAGGCAACTCCCAGAACAGGAGAAAATATTTCTAAATTGTCTATCTGATAAAGTACCAGTTTCCAGAATACAAAGAGAAATCCTAAAGCTCAATAATGTAGAAATAAACAGGGCAATTCAAAATTGGGCAAAGAGCTTGAATATACATTTCTCCAAAGAAGATATACAAATGGCCAATAAGCATATGAAAAAATGCTCAACATCCCTAATCATTAAGGAAATGCAAATCAAAATAACAATGATAATATTTATTACCTCACATTATTAGAATGGCTACTACCAGAAAAAAGAGAGAGAGAAACAGAGAGAGAGAGAGAGGGAGGGAGAGAGGGAGGGAGAGAGAGAGGGAGGAAGAAAATAACAAATGTTGAGTTGACAAGGATATAGAGAAATTAGAAACCTTGTGCACCGCTGATGGGAATATAAAATGGTACATCCACTGTGGAAAACAGTATGACAGTTTCTCATAAGATCTAGCAATTCTACTCTTGGGTATATACTCAAAAGAAAAATTAAAAGCAGAGTTTCAGAAAGAGATATCTGTACACCAATGTTCACAGAAACCTTATTTACAAAGCTAAAATGTGGAATGAAACCTAGTGACAATCACCAGATGAGTGAGTATGCAAATGTGGTATATCCATACGACGAACAATATTATTCAGCCTTCATGCTAAGTGAAATAAGCCTGGCACAGAAAGGAAAATATTGTATGATTCCACTTAGAAGAGGTACTTATAGTTAAAATCATAGAAACAGAAAGTGTAATGGTGGTTGCCAGGGCCTGTGGGGAGGTGGAAATTGTTGTTTAATAAGTATAGAGATTGTTTTTTGCAAGATGAACTGAATTCTTTTTTTTTTTTTTTTTTTTTTTTAAAAACTAAGTAACCTAATTTTATTTTTTTTTTCATTTTTTTTTTCATTTTATTTATTTTTTTTTATCTTTATTTTTTTTTAAATTTTATTTTGTCGATATACATTGTAGCTGATTATTGCTTCCCATCACCAAAACCTCCCTCCCTTCTCCCTCCCCCCCTCCCCCCCGACAATGTCCTTTCTGTTTGCTTGTTGTATCAACTTCAAATAATTGTGGTTGTTATATCTTCTTCCCCCCCCCCCCGGTTTGTGTGTGTGTGTGTATGTGTGTGTGTGAATTTATATATTAATTTTTAGCTCCCTCCAATAAGTGAGAACATGTGGTATTTCTCTTTCTGTGCCTGACTTGTTTCACTTAATATAATTCTCTCAAGGTCCATCCGTGTTGTTGCAAATGGCAGTATTTCATTCGTTTTTATAGCTGAGTAGTATTCCATTGTGTAGATGTACCACATTTTCCGTATCCACTCATCTGATGATGGGCATTTGGGCTGGTTCCAACTCTTGGCTATTGTAAAGAGTGCTGCGATGAACATTGGGGAACAGGTACACCTCCGACTTGATGATTTCCATTCCTCTGGGTATATTCCCAACAGTGGGATGGCTGGGTCGTATGGTAGATCTATTTGCAATTGTTTAAGGAACCTCCATACCATTTTCCATAGAGGCTGCACCATTTTGCAGTCCCACCAACAATGTATGAGAGTTCCTTTTTCTCCGCAGCCTCGCCAGCATTTATCGTTCATAGTCTTTTGGATTTTAGCCATCCTAACTGGGGTTAGATGGTATCTCAATGTGGTTTTGATTGGCATTTCCCTGATACTGAGTGATGTTGAGCATTTTTTCATATGTCTGTTGGCCATTTGGATATCTTCCTTAGAGAAATGCCTACTTAGCTCTTTTGCCCATTTTTTAATTGGGTTGATTGTTTTCTTCTTGTAAAGTTGTTTGAGTTCCTTATATATTGTGGATATTAATCCTTTGTCAGATGTATATTTTGCAAATATTTTCTCCCACTCTGTTGGTTGTCTTTTAACTCTTTTAATTGTTTCTTTTGCTGTGCAGAAGCTTTTTAGTTTGATATAATCCCATTTGTTTATTTTTCCTTTGGTTGCCCGTGCTTTTGGGGTCGTATTCATGAAGTCTGTGCCCAGTCCTATTTCCTGAAGTGTTTCTCCTATGTTTTCTTTAAGAAGTTTTATTGTCTCAGGGTGTATATTTAAATCCTTAATCCATTTTGAGTTGATTTTAGTATACGGTGAGAGGTATGGATCTAGTTTCATTCTCCTGCATATCGATATCCAGTTATCCCAGCACCACTTGCTGAAGAGGCAGTCCCTTCGCCACTGAATAGGCTTGGTGCCTTTGTCAAAGATCAGATGGCAGTAAGTGTGTGGGTTGATTTCTGGATTCTCTATTCTATTCCATTGGTCAGTGTGTCTGTTTTTATGCCAGTACCATACTGTTTTGGTTATTATAGCTTTGTAGTATAGCTCAAAGTCAGGTAGTGTTATGCCTCCAGCTTTATTTTTTTTGCTGAGCATTGCTTTGGCTATTCGTGGTCTTTTATTGTTCCATATAAATGACTGGATAGTTTTTTCCATTTCTGAGAAAAATGTCTTTGGAATTTTGATGGGGATTGCATTGAATTTGTATATCACTTTGGGTAGTATGGACATTTTCACTATGTTGATTCTTCCAATCCAAGAGCATGGAATATCTTTCCATCTTCTTGTATCCTCTCTAATTTCTCTCAGCAGTGGTTTGTAGTTCTCATTATAGAGATTTTTCACCTCCTTGGTTAACTCAATTCCTAAGTATTTTATTTTTTTGGTGGCTATTGTAAATGGGCAGGCTTTCTTGATTTCTCCTTCTGCATGTTCACTATTGGAGAAAAGAAATGCTACTGATTTTTGTGTGTTGATTTTGTATCCTGCTACTGTGCTGAAATCATTTATCAATTCCAACAGTTTTTTTGTAGAGGTTTTAGGCTGTCCGATATATAGGATCATGTCATCTGCAAACAGGGACAGTTTGACTTCATCTTTTCCAATCTGGATGCCCTTTATTTCCTTCTCTTCTCTGATTGCTCTGGCTAGTACTTCCAACACTATGTTGAATAGGAGTGGTGAGAGTGGGCATCCTTGTCTAGTGCCTGTTCGTAAAGGAAAAGCTTTCAGCTTTTCCCCATTCAGGATGATATTGGCAGTGGGTTTGTCATATATGGCTTTAATTATGTTGAGATACTTTCCCTCTATACCTAACTTATAGAGGGTCTTTGTCATGAATGAGTGCTGAACTTTATCAAATGCTTTTTCAGCATCTATAGAGATGATCATATGGTCCTTGTGTTTGAGTTTATTAATATGGTGTATCACATTTATTGATTTGCGTATGTTGAACCAACCTTGCATCCCTGGGATGAATCCCACTTGATCGTGATGAATAATTTTTCGTATGTGTTGCTGTATTCTGTTTGCTAGTATTTTAGTGAGGATTTTTGCATCTATATTCATCAAGGATATCGGCCTGTAGTTTTCTTTTTTGGTTATATCTTTACCTGGTTTTGGTATCAGGATGATGTTTGCTTCATAGAATGAGTTTGGGAGATTTGCGTCCGTTTCAATCTTTTGGAATAGTTTGTAAAGAATCGGTGTCAATTCCTCTTTGAATGTTTGGTAAAATTCTGCTGTGAATCCATCTGGTCCTGGGCTTTTCTTTGTTGGGAGCATTCTGATAACAGCTTCAATCTCCTTTATTGTTATTGGTCTGTTCAAATTTTCTACGTCTTCACGGTTCAGTTTTGGGAGCTTGTGTGTGTCCAGAAATTTATCCATTTCCTCCAGATTTTCAAATTTGTTGGCGTATAGTTGTTTATAGTAGTCTCGAATGATTCCTTGTATTTCAGATGAATCAGTTGTAATATCGCCTTTTTCATTTCTAATTTTTGTTATTTGAGTCTTCTCTCTTCTTTTTTTTGTTAGCTATGCTAATGGTTTGTCAATTTTATTTATCTTTTCAAAAAACCAACTTTTTGATTCGTTGATCTTTTGAATTGTTTTTTGGTTTTCAATTTCATTCAGTTCTGCTCTGATCTTAATGATTTCTTTCCGTCTGCTAACTTTAGGATTGGATTGTTCTTGTTTTTCTAGTTCTTTAAGGTGAAGTGTTAGGTTGTTCACTTGCCATCTTTCCATTCTTCTGAAGTGAGCATTTAATGCAATAAATTTTCCCCTCAATACTGCTTTTGCAGTATCCCACAGGTTTTGGTATGATGTATCATTGTTTTCATTAGTTTCAATAAACTTTTTGATTTCCTGCTTGATTTCTTCTTGGACCCATATGTCATTAAGTAGAATGCTGTTTAATTTCCATGTGTTTGTATAGTTTCCAAAGTTTTGTTTGTTATTAATTTCTAGTTTTAATCCATTGTGGTCTGAGAAGATACATGGGATAATTCCAATTTTTTTGAATTTATTGAGACTTGATTTGTGACCTAATATGTGATCTATCCTGGAGAATGATCCATGTGCTGATGAGAAGAATGAATATTCTGAGGTTGTTGGGTGGAATGTTCTGTAGATATCTGCCAATTCCAATTGGTCTAGAGTCTTGTTTAGATCTTGTGTTTCTCTACTGATTCTTTGCCTAGATGATCTGTCTAATATTGACAGTGGAGTGTTCAGGTCCCCTGCTATTATGGTATTAGTGTCTATTTCCTTCTTTAGGTCTAATAGAGTTTGTTTTATAAATCTGGCTGCTCCAACATTGGGTGCGTACATATTTATGATTGTTATGTCTTCTTGATGGATCAGTCCTTTTATCATTAAGTAGTGTCCCTCATTGTCTCTTTTTATGGTTTTTAGTTTAAAGTCTATTTTGTCAGATATAAGAATAGCCACTCCAGCTCGTTTTTCTTTTCTGTTTGCATGGTAAATCTTTTTCCATCCTTTCACTCTTAGTCTGTGTGAATCTTTATGGGTGAGGTGGGTCTCTTGTAGGCAGCATATAGTTGGGTCCTGCTTTTTGATCCAGTCAGCCAGTCTGTGTCTTTTAATTGGGGAATTTAAGCCTTTAACATTAAGAGTTGTTATTGAAAGGTGTTGATTTATTCCTAGCATTTTATTGGTTGTTTGGTTGTCTTAGGTGTCTTTTGTTCCTTGCTTTCTGATTTACTGTTTGGTTTCTTTGTTTGTTGGTTCCTTAGGTTGTAGATAGTGTTTTTGTTAGCTTGTTTTCTCTTCATGAATGCCATTTTTATTGTACTAGTGGGTTTAGATTTTTCTTAGGTTTTTATGGCAGTGGTAGTTATTTTTCAGGAACCAAACCCAGTACTCCCTTGAGGATTTCTTGTAAGGGTGGTCTTGTGGTAGTGAACTCCCGCAGTTTTTGTTTGTCTGAGAAATATACTATTTGCCCCTCATTTCGGAAGGATAGCCTTGCAGGGTAGAGTATTCTTGGCTGGCAATCTTTGTCTTTTAGTATTTTGAAAATATCATCCCATTCCTTTCTAGCTTTTAGGGTTTGTGATGAAAAGTCTGATGTTAACCTGATTGGGGCTCCCTTATAGGTGATTTGACGCTTCTCTCTTGCAGCTTTTAAGATTCTCTCTTTGTCTCTGAGTTTTGCCAATTTGACTATGACATGTCTTGGAGAAGGCCTTTTTGGGTTGAATACATTTGGAGATCGTTGAGCTTCCTGGATCTGAAGATCTGTGATTTTTCCTATACCTGGGAAGTTTTCTGCCACTATTTTGTTGAATATGTTTTCAATGGAATCTCCATTTTCCTCCCCTTCTGGAATACCCATGACTCGGATATTTGAGCGCTTGAGGTTGTCTGATGTCTCTCTCAGATTTTCTTCCATGTCCTTGATTCTTTTTTCTTTCTTTTTGTCTGCTTGTGTTATTTCAAACAGCCCATCTTCAAGTTCAGAGGTTCTCTCTTCAACTTCGACAAGCCTGCTGGTTAAACTCTCCGTTGTGTTTTTTATTTCGCTGAATAACTTCTTCAGTTCAGCAAGTTCTGCTACATTTTTTTTCAGGACATTGATTTCCTTGTATATTTCCTCTTTCAGATCCTGTATACTTTTCCTCATTTCATCATGATGTCTAGCTGAGTTTTCTTGTATCTCATTCAGTTTCCTTAGAATTATCACTCGAAATTCCTTGTCAGTTATTTCCAGGGCTTCTTGTTCTATAGGATCTAGAGTATGAGATTTATTAACTTTTGGTGGTGTACTTTCTTGATTTTTTGTATTTCTGGTGTCTTTTTTTTGGTGTTTATTCATTGTGGCAGGGGGTTTCACAGTCCACCGGTTTGAGACTAATGACTAACTAGGATGTTGCTGTGGTTGCCAATTTGGTATGGCTCCCGCCGTGACTGCTCAGTTGGCCTCTAGTGTCTTGTGTGTGTGGTTGCCTCGGGTCTTGGGCTTCTCCGGGGATCCACCTTTCTGGTCAGCTTGTACTCTGCTGGGCTGGTGGATCACGCACCACAGGGTGTGTGATCTCTGTTGAGCTTTCACTTTCTGTACAGGACTTCTCCCCGTTCCGTGTGCTCTGGCCCAGGCTGTTAGATCGTGCAGTGGCGACCCCACCGGGTGTGTGGTTTCTGTCGAGTCTCCGCCTCCCTGGCCGCACGTCTCCCCCCTCTGTGCACACTGTGCTGGGCTGGGGTGTGTCTTCTGCACCCCTCGTCTATCAGCTGGGCCTTCAAGACCCTGCTCAGCACCGCCTCGCCCAGGAAGTCTACCAGGTTTCTGCTAGGCACAGACGACCGGTCTCTCTGGATGCCTTTGTAGCACTGTGTAGATCTTTCTCGGGTCTTGTTCACCTTTGTATCCCCCCGGTATAAACCGAGTCTAGTGCCCGCCTGCAGCCTGCTCTCCGGCAGGTTCTAGCGGACCTGGGAACTCTCCTACCACACTATTCCCAACCAGAAATTCGTTAGGCTTTTTTCCAAACTGGTGGTCGCAGAGATGGTATCTGCCTCCCAGTAACAGGAAGTTTACTGGGCCGGAGTCCAGGGTGTGGTGGAGTGACAGTCGGCCCGCCCGTATTTCCTAGCCCTCCCAACACTGGTCGGGACGCCCCACACCCCCAGCCCCGCCAGAGAACCGCGGAGGGAGTGGGAGAGGAGGCTGGCCCGCAGGGTCCGGAAAGCCCCGCGCCAGGCCAAGCAAATGGGCTCAGTGATGGCCGAGCAGGGCGGAGCTGCCCGCACCTGGGAAAATGGAGGCAGCACTGGGGCAGTGAGTGGCCTGGTGGTGCAGGCGGGAGCCGGGTGGGCAACCACCCCCCGAACAGAGCTGTGCCAGGGATCACTCACAGTGCTGTGCCAGGTCGGGCGCTCGCTCTGTCTCTGGTTTGTTGCCTTCCGTGTTCTCGGCGCTGCCGCCTCGGGCTGTTCAGTCGCGGCGCCGCTCGGGCGCTCCCAGGAATCTTCTTTAATGCCGGCCTGAAACCTCGAATCCTGAATAGGGCAGCTGGCCGCCTTCAGTGCGGCCCCAGCCTCCGGGATCCTGGCTGCATCCACAGCAGCCCTGGCGCCGTGTTCCCTGTTTCAAGACTCGCTTTTGCAGCTAAGAATCAGTTCTTTTCCTGCTCCACACTTCAAAGCTGTTGCCGGTAAATGAGGCAGCCTCTCCTGCCGGGGGGAAAGTGGCGTTGAGCCCCCACGACCGGCCAGCAGCAGCAGTCCTCCCTTAAGAGATGGCCAGAGGAAGGTCCACAAGTTTCCCGGCTGCCTGAGGCCCAGTGGCCACCTTTTCCACCTCAGCTACTCCGTGCCAGCCGCCGCAGCCGCCGCCATCTTGACACTCCAAGATGAACTGAATTCTGGTGATGGATGTCTGTGGTGGTGCCCAAGAATATGGACGTACTTAACATCACTGAAGTCTACATTTAAAAATGGTTATGATAGAACTTAGGGGACATTATGAAGTGACATAAGCCAGGAACAGAAAGACAAATGCTTTGTGATCTCACTTACATGTGAAATCTAAAAAAAATCAAAGTCATATAAGCAAAGTAGAATGGTAGTTACCAGTGGCTGGGGTGGGGGGGTAGGAGGATTGAAGAGATGGTGGTCAAAAGATACTAAATTACAGTTAGGCAGGAGAAATAACTTCACAATATCTACTGTACATTATGGTAATTATGGTTAATAACAATGTATCATATACATGAAAATTGCTAAGAGAGTAGATTTCAAGTGTTCCCACCAGAAATAAATGTGTGAGGTAATGAATGTTAAGTTGTTTGATTTAGTCATTCTACAATGTATACATATTTCAAAACATCATGTTGTATACCATAAATACATACAATTTTTATTTATCAATTTATTTATTTTTATTTATTTGTTTTAAAAATTTTACTGAATCAAAATTGATTATACGTATTTTTGGGAATCAGCGTTGAGATATATTGACCAAATCAATATTACTAGCATATATATTGTTACAAATCACAATTATTCTTTATGCCCCTTGTCCAATCTCACCCCATCCGCCTCTCCCTCCTCCACCCCCCCTCTAATTACCCTAGATTTCTTCTCTCCTTCTGAAAGAGTAATGGTTACTCTGTTGATTTGTTACTTAGATGATCTGTCCAATGCTGAGAAGTGTGATCAGGTCTCCCAATATTATTGTAGAGCAGATGCTTCTTCTGTCACTGTAGAATGGGCTTTGTGGAGACAGACATCCTCTTCTTTTCCTTATCTCTGCTGGTGACTCTCCTTGTGTCAACGCACTCCAGTGGCTGGCAGACCATTTGCATGGTGGTTGTGCTGTCTAGCTGCTTTTGCGGCAGCCATGGTTATTGTGGTGGCTGTGGTGGGGCACCCACATGGAGGTGATGTTTTTGGCATGCTCCTTGGTCCTGGCAGTGTGTCCAGTTGGGGGGGGGGGTCTGGTCCCGGCTCCATATCTTGGGTCCCCAGGCAGGCCCCAAGGTGCTGGTGTGGTGTGCCTGGTTGTGGGAGGGGGATCTGGTCCCTAGCTCCGTGCCTCACATCCCTGGGTGGACCCAAGGTGCTCTGTGTGTCTAAGCAAGAACTAATTTTTTGTGCTCTGCTTACTTCTAAAGTGGGGGAACTTCCTGTGTGAACCAGTACTTGAGCTCTGTGGTTTAGCTAAATTGATGCTTTGCTGCTGTTTCCCTCGGGAGGGCTTTTTGTGCAGCACAGGTTACAATGGTTGACTTTATAGGCACTTCCGGCACTCCAGAGACTTGGTGCACCTGTGTTGTGTAGTAACTCTGATCTGGGCCTGAGTCTTTTCATCAAACTGCACCCCATGCATTTCTATATTCCTGACCAGTCTCCTCCGAGTGGTCCTACACTGATTGGTCCTAAGCTGTCCTTGCTGTGTACCAGATTTCCCCGGTAGGCCCATCTCCCTTACCGCCTGTGTTGTAAACACTTCCCATGGGACAGGCTGTGTGCCAGTCCCTTGCAATGACTCACCAGCCTCTGAATGGCTCCCTTTTTTCAGTTGTTGTGGCTCCTCGCTCCTGTGTGGGTCCATGGGAATCCTATGAGTGGTCTTGCTGGTCTGGGGGCCACCAAGGCCCTCTTCTCCCCTGCTGCCTCCAAGCAACTCCATCTGAAGGGCACAGCTGCGGCTTTTTTCAGCTCCTGCTCCGTGTGCTCAGCAGCTGCAGCCTTAAAGCGGCTGCAGCACAAAATGGTCAGAGTAGTTTTTTCTTTCTCTCATCGTGGCTTCTCCCACTTTCATGCACTCCGTAGGTCTCTCCTCCTCTTCCTCTGAGCTCTAGCAGCACAACTTGGCTGTTGTTGCTTTTTTATATTGTTGTAAATTGGTTGATTTGTGGGAGAGAGTGACACTGGGGACCATCTAGTCCACCATCTTGACTGGAAGCTTGCTATTTATCAATTTAAAAAAGATGATAATAAGTACATAAAGAAAGAATCAATAGAGAGAAACCATTTCACAAAAAGGCAAGTTTTGTTAAAGAAGCCAGTTCTCTCCCTTTAGAGAGTAAAAAATAAAAGGCTTAAGATAGTAAATTTTATGCTATGTGTATTTTACCACAATTTTTAAAAAAATGAATGAATGAATGGCCAAATAGACAAGTTACGTTTGGGATGAATTTTAAAGAAAATCTTTGTTTTGCTAGATCAAGGGTTGGTAAAACTAAGACTCTGTACCAAATCCTGCCTGCTGCTTCTTTTTTAAATAACATTTTATTGGAACACAATCATGCCCATTTCTTTAAACATCATCTCTGGCTGCCTTTGTACCACAGTGGCAGAGGTGAGTAGTTTGCAACAGAGACCTTATGGCCAACAAAACATACTACCCTAAGGGAATCATTGTGCAGTATATGCATGTACTGAAACAACACACTGTATTGCACAAATACATACATGTAAATGTTAAAATATTTTGAGTAAAAATAAAATTTAAAAAATTTACTATTTGACCCTTTACAGAAAAAGTTTGTCAACCTCCATTCTAGATCTATAGGTGGAAATAAATGTGGTCAATGATTCCAGTAATCCAGAGATTCACTTAATTTCATTTCTATTTTCCTCTTAGTCATCTCAGGATCCTATTTTTTAAAAAGAGGAAATCACATAGATAGAGAAAAGGTACAGTTACCAAAGCCAGTGAATTAATTTTCTTTCTACAAAATTAGATGCTGCTTTATGGAAAATCTAACATTTAAAACTTTCTCACAGCTTCTGCCATTTATTGTTTATTTAATATGTACCCAGAACTATGTTCAACACTATATGTGCAATGTTTCTTTTAATCCTTACCAGTACTGCATGGGGAAGCTATTGCCAACCCACCTATTTTAGAAGGAATAACACTGGGAATCAGAGAACGTAAGTACATTGCAAAATCCACATAGCTGGGTAAGTGTTGGAGCAGCACTGGAATCCAGATCCTTGGGCAATCTTTCTTATTTTTTGATGAAAAGATACTGGGGAATAACTTACAAAGCAATGATCACAGATATGGTTAACTTATGAACATCATGACCATTCTGGAACTGTCCTGCTTGGCACAGTAGTTGAGAACATGGGCCCTGGTGTAATCCCTCCTGGGTTCACATCCTTCACTCACTAGCCACATAATTTCACTGGGAAGTTACTTAACCTCTCTCGGCCTCAGTCTCCTGATCTGTAAAATAGAGGTAATAAGAGTATCTATGTCCTAGAGTAGTTGTGAAGATTAAGGTACGCATAGTACTCTCAGCACAGTACCTAGTACTAAGCATTAGCTGTGATCATCTTGCTAATATTAATGTCCAAAATCTTTTCCATTCTCCAGAGCCCAATTCAAGACCTTTCCAGTATTCAACCTCTCTCCAATTGCCTTTAAGGTTGTCTTCTTTCTCTAACTACCAATCACATTTGTTTTACAGCACATGAATCAGTGTTTGACTCCATATAACTTGATACTATTTGAAATTCTGGAGACTAGAAATTCATATTACTTTGCATACTATAGGTTCTCAATATTTTTTGAATGAAAACTGACTGTGGGGCCCAAGTACAATAGAGCAGGTTTTCCCAAAGAGTTCTCACAGTAAAAAGAATAAAGCACTAGAAGGGGGTTCCTTAGTCAAATTTGTTTTGAAAGCCAACTAATTATACAGTATTAAATAGGATCCTTAATGCTGAATTTTTTCAGAGCTTTGTATCCAATGTGTATTGTGAATCTCCAAGAGGGAGTCAACACAGACAGTGTTTCCAAGGTTATATGACCAACAGATTTTTTCTTATTGAATCATAATTGATTATACATATTTTTCAGGTTTAGCGTTGATGTATGTACATTATTACAAATTGTACTTATTCTTCGTGTCCGTTATCCAATCTCTCCCTATCCCCCTCTCCCTGCCCCCTCCCACCTCTGATAACCCTAGATTTCTTCTCTCCTTCTGAAAGAGTAATGGTTGCCTAGATGATCTGTCCAGTGCTGAGAGAGGTGTGTTCAGGTCCCCCACTATTATCATAGAGCAGATGCTTCTTCTGTCACTCTGGAATGGGCTTTGTGGAGAGAGACATCCTCTTCTTTTCTTTGATCTCTGCTGGTGACTCTCCTTGTGTCAATGCCCTCAAGCGGCTGGCAGGCCATCTGTACAGTGGTTATGGCATCTGGCCACTTTTGCGGCAGTCGTGGCTTTTGTGGTGGCTGTGGTGGACCACCCACACGGAAGTTTTTTGGCATGCTCCTTGCCTGGTTGTGGGAGAAGGGGGTAGGTCCCTGGCTCCATACCTCAGGACCCTGGACAGGCGCCGTAGCAGTGGCAGCACAAAATGTTCTTTTTTATCAGAGCATTTTATTGGACATTAGTTCTATAGAACACATTTTGGAAAATTCACTCCAGAGGAAATTAAGACGAGCTAACAAGAACTCTAACACCTTGTTTTAATTAGTGAAATCTAATCTAACTTACCCAACACCAATAATGTGCCCAGTGCTGTGCTAGGAGACCATGGAGGCAAAAAGAATATTCTGTATTTCATCCTTTCTGCAGGATAAAAATGGACATGCCATAGGTTAGAAATCAGGACCAGTTTCTAGCTCTGACAGACTTAATTGGGGAGTAACATTCTCATAGTCAGAATCAAAGCACAAAACAAAATTTCTTGAAGTAAATTTTGGGTATCTGAAAAATGTCAGAAAAATGTTAACCAGACATGTATATTTTCAAGTCCAAATTTATCTTTTACTCATCTGTAGAAAAGAACTAAAGGCATTTCTTCTGATCTTCAGTCCCATGAAGGTGCTAACACAGTGAGATTTCCATTCTACGTTTTCCACTACATTGGTGATTCAGTTCAGTATCAGGAATAAAAAGCTTTAACTGGTTCTCCTTTGGACAAACCCTGAACATGACAATCCTCTTTAGTGTACCTTGTAACTCTTATTGTAAAAAATAAACACTCAAAATAGGCAACAAAAAACATAGGGGCTGACAAACAAAATTAATTTCAGGCAGGCTGAGAAATGTTTCTTCCATCCTGTGATCTAGCTGGGAACAGAAAGCAACCTTAATGGTACAAATAGAATAAAGTAAAAACTCTTAGTTCCACCATGTTAGATATATTATGTGTCAAGTGATGAATTCAGAATTAATGGTTTCCTTAGGTGAATAGACAACTATTCACAAAACACAGGAAAAGAGAATTCAGTGTCAGAAAATTCCTGGGAACTCTACCACAGTAACTATTTCCAAACTGTTTCCTGTCGTGAAAATTTCCTGGCATACGCCTACATTCAAAAGATGTTATGAAGCACATGAAAGTGTCAAGATCCTCCTCGTATAGTTTCTGTGGTTTTAGGTTTCCTTAGCCCTCATATAATATTTTGAGAGTTTATTCTAACTCAACTTCCTATGCCTGCAAATCAAGACCACCTTCATCACCATATACTCCTATGTCTAGAAGCAGTTTCTGGTGCGTGGCATATATTAACTATTGCCAGATGCTAGCACATTGATATTGGACTTCCCACCCTCCAGAACTGTGAGCCAATACCTTTCTGTTCATTATAAATTACCTAGTCTCAGGTACTCGGTTACAGCAGCACAAAATGGACTAAGACACACACATATGTGTGTGCATATGTTATATGCATCCTTTCTGCTATGTGTTTATGCATATATTTTTTACATGTTTTCATTGTCTGGATATACAACTAGGTTCCAAGAAGCTAAGTAATATGTCCAAGGCCATCAAGCTGGTAAGTAAGAGCCAGAAGCGAGAATCAAACCTGGGTCACTCGGACTCCATCACCCAAGTTCTTTCCACCCTGCATTTTGCCTCAGCTTTTCAGTACATCTCTCCCATATAGACGTTAATCCTCATTTTCTTTTTGTTTCTACCCCTTCAGTGTCACACTCCTTTACAACATTCTCTCGCTGCATCTCTAAACTTTCTGACTACCCTCTAGTTCACTGTTTCTTGGTGAAGTCCAGGAGGCTATTTGCGTTAGAACCACCTTTAAGCCAAAAAGTTAACTCCCAAGCTTCAGCCCAGATCTGCTGAATAAGAATATCTGGGGGTCAAGTATCTGGGAATTTACATTTTGATCAGGTTTCCCTGAGAGATTACATTTCACAGCAAATTTTGAAAAGTGCTACTGTAGTATTATAAAAGCCTATGGACTACATATAAATTAAAATTGATTTCTCCTCACCCATCCTAGCCCCCTCCACTTAATTTTTCTCCTTATCACTAGTTACAACCAAATGTGCTCTATATTTACCCTCTTTGTTGTCTGTATTTCCCTTTTAGAACCTAAACTCCACAAAAGCATGGGTTTTTTTCTCTCGTTTGCTGCTGTATTTGCCCACAAACTCCAAGTGGGTGATCAGTGAGTATTTGTTGAAAAAACAAATGAACAGAAAGGGACTCCTTGCCTAACCTTCTCCCTCACTTACCTGCTCCTGCCTAACAGGTAGCCACTGACTGGTGCTGTCTCAGCAATCTTAATGCTCTTTTAGTCATTTTCAGCACCCTTCTTCCAAATAATACTAACAATTCTCAAAAATGTTACACATCCCTTCTTGATTTGCAAACTCACAAAAATCCCTAAGAAGTCACACATGTACACACACACATTAACAATTCTGGAAAGCAAAGCTCACAATAGTTAAATTCCCAGTCTATTCCTAAATAAAAGACCTGGGGTGGAACTCAGCACTTCTCTTTCCACATCTCTCTCCTCGATATCAAACTTATTCATCATAATCATCTACTTCTTTGAGACTGAACACTGGTTCTCAAAGTATGGTTTGCCGCCATCAGCATCACTTGAGAATTTGTTAGAAATTCAAACACTTGGGCACAACTCCAGACCCACCAAGTCAGAACTCTGGGAAGGGGCAAAGAAATAAGTTTTAACAAGCTCTCCAGGTGAATCTGATGTACACTCAAGTTTGAGAACCACTGAGTTAAGACAATAAACCCCTGTTAAAATGGAAATGCTCCTTTTAAGACAGCATGCGCTGAGCAATGGTCACTAATAACACAGGCAAGAACGTCACGAAATTAGCAGAGATCACAACACTAGGAGATGAGGTAAAATGTTTGACACAGTCTCTGTTCCACGGTAAAGACTCAAAAAAAAAAAATGCTGTGAAGAATGGATGACAGAATGAGTAAGTGTAAAGAAATATTAAAGGGGGGCAGGAGATGTATGAACAAGCTTCTGTGTGATCATTCTGGGTGAGACTGATCTGTTCTTAATGTTGAACCACAGTACAGCCCAATTTGGGGCAAAGAAGACAACTCAGTTTTTTAGTTTCCAAATACCATTTGTGAATGAAATGCTTATGTGAATCTTTCCTCAAGCAGTACTGATCACCTTCCCTGTAATAGACAGCATAGTCATGGGAAACTCTAACCACCCTCCTCAACAATCACCATCTGTGAATGTGCTGTTAACTAGTTAAATGTCCCTATTATATATTAAGCTCTCTGGGGAATAATTTTAGGAATACAGGCCTGCAGAGTTTGTTATTAGACTTAATGCAAAGTTTTCCTTTTCGTCTTTGTAATAACACTAATTTAATCACCTGGAATCTTTTTTGAAGTATAGTAAACACAGCTAAGAGTTTCAGCCAATGATACCATGTACAGAAATGTTCCTTACTTAAGACATTTACCAGTTGGACAATCTACTTTTATTAAAAGTACTTAAAAATTTTAATTGCAAATATTCAACTGAACTTCTCAATGTAAACAGATAAGCATGCCAATTCCTTCTTTAAAAGAAGGAAATTCACAACCAGTATGGTAAACAGAATGGAGGTTTCTCAAACAACTACAGGTAGATCTTCCATACGATCCAGCAATCCCTCTTCTGGGTATATACCCAGAGGAATGGAAATCATCATGTCAAAGGGATACCTGCATTCCCATGTTCATTGCAGCTCTGTTTAGCATGGAACTAACCTAAATGTCTATTGATGGATGATTGGATAAGGAAACTGTCATATATATACACCATGGAATACTACTCTGCCATAAAAAAGAATGAAATTCTCCCATTTGCAACAACATGGATGAGCCTGGAGAAACTTATGTTGAGTGAAATAGGCAAAGCACAAAGGGATACATACTGCATGTCCTTACTCATAAGTGGGAGCTAAGAGAGAAAGAAGGAAGGAAAGAAAGACCACAGTGGTGCATTGGACTTGCAGAGGGAGAGAGCATACCTAGGGCTACAAAGTGGAGTGGGGGTAGAGGGGGAGGGGGAGGGAGGATAGGGATGATGGGGTGGGGGACATGGGGTACCAATGCAATTTGTGGTAGTGAGTATGCTGCCAGTATGAATCTGGCCTTCACATCTTGGGCATAAGGGATGACAATCAGTTTTGTATATCATGAATATTCATAGCCAATTAAAAAAAAAGATTGCCAGTAAAAACATAAATATAAATAATAAAAAAATAAAAATTAAAAAATTTTTAAAAAGGAGATTTCCTTTTTCTTTCCAAAAGATGAATTTTTAATAGTGCACATAAACCAGAAAATAGTTAATCAGAATAAAGGATAAAAATATTCCTTGGCCCAAACCAGTAATTACTCAATTAAGTATCTAATAGCACCCAACTATATCACAACTAATTGAATCACTTTTCTTTGTTCGCGGTGTAAGGCAGTTAAATACACACAGCTGCTTTACAATTTTCCTTATGCTACCAGTGGTAGAAAATATTATTTAACCAAGTCAGCTGCAATTAGATACCTACGCCATTGGTTCATTCATCCATTTATTTAGTAAAGGTATTTGAGTGCCTACCACATCCAGGGCTGTACTAACTGAGGGCTATGATGCTCTGCAAGATAAATAAGCCTTTCCCCTACACAGGTAATGCAAACAACATAGCTCTATTTTGTGTTGCTTTAGAAGGTAAAATCAGGATGAGCAAGTTAAGGTGCATTAGACACCTGTTGCTTTTGCTTTCCAAACACTCATTCTGCCTTCCTCTAACAGGAGAGTCATCCTCTTCTCATTTGGAGAACCAGCCCCTCTCACGTTTCCAGTTTACCTGGTTTGATGGGGGCTGACTCCACCCTTTGGTGCTAGATATGGTCACATTGCCCAGACCTCCTCTGTGAGCACATTCTCTCCACCAGTGATTGGTTTGTCTGGGATATGACCTGAACCACGCTAATGAGACTTAACACTTCAGATTTATATTACAACTACTGGAAAACAGAAGCTTTATCAGCTGAAATTGCTAGTTTTGTGAGAATATAAACTGGGAACTCTTCAAGTTACTACAGTGAGAGAGCATATGGTAAACTGAGGAAATCAAGCATGAGATGGAAAAGTAAAGTGTTGAGGACATCATTTGATTTGTTTTCTGGATCTAGCCGTGACTGCAGCTAGGATTAACCTTTGGATTTAAATTAGAAGGCACACATACACACTCCATATCATCCTTCCTTATTATTTTTTTTTTCACCTGACATTCTGTATGTTTTACATATCTGTTTGCTGTCAGATCCCTCACCCAGTAGAATATAAGGTTCATGTAGTCACTTTTATTTTTATTTTTTATTTTTTTGCAGGTGGTTGAACCTGTCTATTATCACACCTCTGCATATAGAATAGAACTCAGCACATGGCAGATGCTCAATATTTGTCAAAAAAATAAATAAATAAATAAACAAATGAGCATCATTTCGTTTCTAATCTTCCTTTTCATTCCTACCACGCCCCCCTTCTCCTCCTCCACTCACTGACCCTATTACAATGCCCTAAATCCTCTTAGGATCATTGTACCTTTCATTCAATTCACAATGTTTCTTTACACTCTGTTTTCATTATCACAAAGAGCTGTAAGATGTCAGGAGCTATATATATGTACACACACATGTACACACACACACATATATTTTTGCACAAATCAGGTAGAGTTGGAACTGAGTACTTATATTTCTAAATGTAACACTCTCCAAAACATCAAGATGTAAATTTCTTCGCCTCTCATTTATGTTTGTATCAACATCACCCAGATAGTCCCTGGAATTCTGTATGTACTCAATAAGCGTCTGCTGAATGTTGAATATATGTAAGTTAATTAGTTAAAATTTCACTCTGTGATACTATATAATGTCTTCCCTCACATCTATGTCTTTAATTCTGGGAACTGCCTCCTAATTAAGCAACCTTGCTCTATAGGTTTGCTCTAATAATGACTTTTCATTCCAATTAATACAATGCAGTGAGGAAAACTCATTCACTGTAAAAAAATTCGCTACATTAAAGGAAAAATGGGTGGAGATTGGGTCCAAATGTTACTGGCAAGAATTGTATTCTTAATTCTTTTCTCCACAACACTGAAATGTGCCCCCTCTGTGGATTGCCTGTGCTTGTACTAACTATGTAAATGTATCTATGATTGATTTTATAAACAGCACACCAGAGTATATTCAGCCCCCTAACAAGAAAAATATCATCCAACTGTAAATATCCAGTGGAGCATTAAAACTCTTTCTTCTCTGCGCTGTGTAATTGCAGAACCCAGAGAGAAGAAATATTTCCTAAAATCTGGCTTCCCATTAGATTGAATAAACATCAGCTTGAAAGCCAAGAAACAAAAAGCTATAAGGAGGTCTTCTGAAATATAAAATATTCAGAAGTCTCTGTGGCTCAGGAAGAATTCTTAAAACTGCTGGGCATTTTTTAGCTTGACTGTGTAAGTAAATGTTTTAAAACGCACAGTTATGCATGTACTCTTATTGCCATATCAGACATTCTCTATGGGTTTCCTGTGATAATGGCCTTGGATGCCTATTTATACAATGCTGTGCAAAATCCTAGCTGTTCGATGAGCAGTTCTCAACATCACGAGAGGCAAACTGGGGGCATGACACTGTTGCCAGTTGTTGGTCAATGCGTTTGTTTTTTTTAATTCTCACTAACACACTAACAAAAATGTTTACTACTGAAATTGGAGCATTCTGGTCAATGTAACATCTCATCTTATTTGGGAAGAGAAAAAGACTAGACAATGCCTCCAGCAGTAAAGTATTTTTTAAAAAGGGGGGGGGGAGATCCATATATGTATAACTGTTTTTCAGTAGTACTAGTTAGTATATAACTTAGACTCTAACCATTTCAGACATGAGTAGATTCCTATGTGGATTACTTTTTGCAACAGCCACCATGACTTGGTTCATTCTGGGGCCATCATTTTTGCCTGAATGTGTAGCTACACCTCCCTCTGTGAGGCCTTTTGGAGATTTCTATCCATAGGGGAAGTAACATAGCAAGGGGACCCTCTTTATTCTCATCACTTTCTATCTCCCTACTCTCCAGTAATAAGATGACTTTGAAAATAGCATGGCATAGTTCTTGCTCATGAAAAAAACTTCAAGCATAACTGCACTTGTCCAACACTTTTCTTGACCACTCTTCTAAAAAGAAAGAAGAACAAATTCTGGTGGTTATAAAAAGCAAACATCGCCCACAGTATACTTCCCTACTCCCTAGATATTTTTTGTCTTATAAAAATGTAGGGAGACTTGATATGCATAACTGTTTACTTTTGCATCTCATATTATGGAAGTTCTGGGATACATTTTTCATGTTTGTTAGTTTTATGCATTTCTTGTTTTTCATATACTAGTCCATTTCACCATTGGGTTGTTTTGTGTATTTTTCATGATGTCATATTAACAAGTAAGGAAAAAGTAAAGATCTAATTTGGGAGAAATATACAGAAGTATCTATTGGGTATAAACTCTAAATGTTAGACTTAGCAGCATGATCTAAGTTTGAAATGCATGCTATTAATGGGGTACTTAAGTTTTTATCAATATAGTCTATATTTGGATTTCCCACAGGTCATTTTTATTTATATTGTAAATTTTTTAGAATTGAACACTCTGAACAATGTTGCAGGTTTTCGAAGATCTGAAAGAACTTAGAACTTTATGTTTCCTACCCCGCCCGTAATAGGCTATAATCACCCATACGTTAAGTTCTCCAGCTACATGCAGGATCCCAAGAGCCTAAATATTCTTCTAGTTCAGGTTTTCTCAACTTGGCATTACTGAAATTTTGAACAGGATAATTCTTTGTTGTAGGAGCTGTCCTGGACATTGTAGAATGTTTTAGCAGCATCCCAGGCCTCTACCCAATGCATGATTGTAGCACCGCTCCAGTTGTGATAAACAACTCCAGACATTTCCAAACATCTCCTTAAAAGACAAAAATTTGCTTCCATTTGAAAACCACTGGTCTATTTCATATGGAGAATAGAAATCTTTGACAGTCTCCAAAATGGAAATTCTGTCCCTGCCATGGCAAGCCATTTTTCCAAATGCAAAAGAGACATAAAAGGCAAGTAAATTGAGCATGGAAGGAAACACTAGAGGAGAATGTGGGTCTACATGGCTGATAACTTTCAAAAAGTTAACTATGTTACACAGTGTTTTCATGGCAGTAAAACCATGAAAAACGTAAGTAAAAAAGCAACCTACAATTTCCTAGAGTATAGGTTTGAAATGTACTTGTGAAACCGCCACAAAACAACTGCATCATAAATTACTTCACTAAAATAACAGTGATTTGAGTTCCATATCCTACAAAGCCTCGCTTATTTACTCCTGATTTCCAATCCATCATCAGGCCTCCTTGATTTTGCCTAAAATAAAAAAAAAAAATCTTGATTTGCTCCTCTTTGTTTCCATGTCCTCTACCACCTCACTCTATTGAGTCATCAGCATCTCTTCTTTGATGGTATCTTTACAAGTAACTGAAGTTTCCTTGTGTCCATCCTCACCCTAATCCAAACTATGCAAGCAAGAGCAGCCAGGGAAACATCAAAAAGTATGTATTCCAGTCACATGTGTCATTGCACCTAAAACTCTTCACTAATGTCCCGCTGCTTTAGAACAAGCCCAAGGCTCTTATCAAAACCCTGCAGAATCAGGTCTCAGCCAACACGTAACTGTGTGATTTCTCTCCACTTTTCTCTTGCTCACTCTGCATCAGTCACATTAATGCTCTTTCAGTTCCCCTTCCATCTCAAGTCCTTCATATATGTTCTTCCCTCTGCCAGAATGTTCTGACTTCCACTCTTATCAGGACTGGCATCTTTTTACCTTGAAGTATCAGTTCAAGCACCAGCTCCCCCGACACTGCAATCTGACCCTCTCTCCTTCCCCTTCATTTTTCCTCTTATACCAACCTATGACTTTCCTTCCTAACGCATATTCCAGTTCAATGCTCCATTTGCTACTTATACAATTGTACATGTAACATCCATCCCACAGATCAGACTAAAATTTCCTTGAGGTCAGGGACCACATGACTGGTGACAACACGATGCCTGGTCCATAGTGTGAGATACAAATGACTGGAGATATAAATGATAGATTGCCTTTCAACATTCAATCATCTTTACATCTCTTAAGCATCATGGGAAAGGCTAGTTTGCCTATAAAGCTAAACATCCTTCACTGAGGATAAAACAATCTAATTATCCCAAAGGAAAGAAAATCCAGCCTGTTCTTTCTCAAGGTAGAGTGGCAGGGGATGAATCAGAGCTTGATTGCAAAATTACTCAGTCTCTTCCCCAGCTCTTCAAATAGTGAAACTGATCTATCATTTGTCATCCAAGTGCTCTCTTCTGTCCCTCTTTTACTCACCCAAGTTGTATTGTGCTGTGGTCAATACTCCACAGAACATCCTGCAAAGGTTGATAGGTCAGCTCCAAGAGCCCACAGCCCTCTTTGCATTTTTATGTCCTTTATTACAAGTGGGCTATTTTTATACTTGTTAGCTGCAAACAATCAGCAAAACCTCAGGCTCAGAATAAAATATGACAAGGGCCAAGAGAGGTAACAATATCACTGTGTGCACTGCAGCCAGCCTGCCATGAATAACAGCAGGGAAAGGGAGGAGGGAGAGACTGGGGATGGCGTAAGAGGGAAAGGAGGAGTGAAGATCCCAGCAAAGACATTGTCCTGGGGTAGAGGGACAGGTACAGCTTGCGTGGCCAGCCCAGCACCAGGCCCCATCTCACTCTTCACCCTCTTAAGCACTGACCTGAAATCCTCCGAGATACTAAATCTCAGAAAAATCTCACAGCCCGACAGGGTCTTCCATTTCATAGTCTAAACACCTATAGGGTGTTTGAGTATTTCTTACAAATAATAAAACCGACCATTTTGAAATTTTATGATGTCTTTCACAACAATACATATTTGCACATGGGAAAAAAGAGGCATCCAAAAGGATGCTCAGTGCTTTCTGATTTAACAGTAAAAATCTGAAAACAACCTAAATGCTTATCATTAGAGGGATGTTACATTAATTTTAGTACATTTATGCTTTGAAATATTACTGCATCACTATTATTATTAATTTTATACAATGATTGCTAGCTGGCATTTTATACATTTTTAGTATTTATACATACTTATTAGACATTTTTAAATGTACTTATTTGTTTCTATTATAGATATATAAGTACATGAGGGAAAGACTTTGTTTCCAGAACATTATGGGGCACATAAAAGGATTCGACAAATGTTTGTTGAATGCATGAAGAATGAGTTAATCCTATGCCACCATTTAACAAATATAGTAAATCAAAAAAAAAAAAACCTTACGCAGAGAGAATTTTTAATGTTCTTATTTGTTTAAATATATATATACAGGGGTTTGAGGTACATGGGAATTTGGAAAATGTAGTTTTTAGGTTTTTTACCTCTGCAGCACTGAAAGATATACTAGAAAAAGGGAAATTTATGTTGAATGCTAAACGACCACATCCTCTGCCAGGTTAACTTATCTACCCTGATTAAAAATTACTTGGTTGAGGTTTTGAAGTTCAAAGCCTTTTATAAAACCAAATAATGTAGTTCTCTTTTGTGATTTCAACCTGCCTCTCAGTGAGCTGTGTGCATTATCTCATGGTGATACCATAGTGTCTTTAAGAATAAGGCAGACAATTCCAGCAGTGTTGAACCTCTCTATAAACGGAGAGGCTCCATGTTGACTGCCATGCCCCTGGTGATCTGTGCCCAGTGCGTGAGCGGGTTGGAACAGAGAAGACGGCAGAGTGAAGTGGTTGTGAGTATGGGCTTGACATTCAGATGGAGCTGAGTTGGAACTACTCCCAATAGCTGCAATCACTTATTCCCTGGGGCTCAGTGTCCCTATTTTAAAGAATGGACATAGTATTTCAAACTGACACAGGATCATTTTAAGAATTAAGCCTTGGAATCATGTTCAATCCCCACTGAGGACAGAATTGGGTTTCCTCATCTATCTATGCTCCCAACAAGAACGTAGCAACCTTACAAATGTAGCAGCTGCTTTCGCACTACTAATTTTAGCTACGGTGACTTTTTCGTTTCTAGCTTTTATCAGTTTTTTTCTCACTCTTCTGGGATCTGGTGATAAACCCCAAGTGACTCTTCTCCATTTGCCAGCAGCAACTTTTTTCTCATGTTTAAAAATTCCAAAGCCAGATTTTAAAAGTGTCATGCATAGCACATATCCAAGACTCCACTGCTACCACAGTAGAAAGGGTGCTAAAAATTCTTTTCTTCTAGATGATTAGACCCTTTCAAAGGTCAGAGGAGAAATAAATTTAGCTCAGCCAGTAAAATGGAAAGATCCCATCATGGAGTTACAGCACAGCCCGATTAAAAAGTTATACTGATGGTAAAGACTGCTCTATTGATCCAAAGTGAGAGAAGTCACAAGCAGCAGCGAGCTGACAATGTGCTGTGAGCAGAATTTCCATGTTGTCAAAATCTCTCCCTATCTTGTCATGGCTTCCTACTGACCTGCAAGAAAAATGAATTCAACACAGCCTGTTGGTGTTTTGTTCTTTCCTCTATACACAAGGAAAGACATACTATAAATAAATACTACAGGCATAAGCAATTATTTTGCATCTGCTTCTTTCAAGTTAGTGGAAGGCTAAAGACATATGGGCGTCTGAGACTTGTAATCCTGGATAATAGTATTGGGTAAAGAGAAAATTGTCCTCATCGTGTACCCATGCCCTGTCCACTCTCTTCATGGACCCTACCAGTAATATATCAATAGTCTCTCGTCTATGCAGAGAAAATGATCATGGAAAAGGTATAAGGAAATAAAATAGTAAAATTCTCTAGGGTAAGTTTTCACCCTCTAAAGCAGGAGCCAGTGAACTTTCTTCTGTAAAGGGCCAGACACTAAATATTCTTGGTTTTACAAGCCATACCATCTCTTTGTATTACTCAACTTTATCATTGCACTGCTCAAAAGCAGCCATAGACAATACAGAGACAAATGGTTGAGGCTGTGTTTAAAAACAACAACAAGAAAACAACAACAATAAAAACTATTTAGAAAAACAGGGTGTGGGCCAAGGTTCGCCCTCCCCTGCTCTAAAGGATATCTGGCATCATGTTCCTAGACTCTTGGACATTACAAACAAGCAAGCAAGCAAGCACGCAAGCATGAACCCCACTCTTAAAAATGAAAAGTACACAGTCTTAGCAGAAAACAAGAAGGCATAGTTCTTTGAGAGAAAAATAGGCATTTCTCAGCTTATGAACTAAGTGCTTGTGCTTTCTTGTGGATGTCTATTAATGGGGAACTTATCCTTGGACCTCCATGGGACTCTCATTTGAATAGAAAATTATAAGACAAATGGAATTCTGCTTCTGCTCAGAAAGGAAAAGCAAAACTTTCACATTGGATTTTTCATCCTTCCTTCTTTTCAACATAAGCATTAAGTCAGAAGCTGCCAGTAGTTTCTTTATCAGAATGTTGGTGCTCTGTCTGGGAATGAGCTATCTGGACAGCATGGCCAGCTCATGTGCTTATTCACTGCACCTGTTGCAAAGTTTGCCTTAGCCACTGCTGCATTTAGCAAGCTAACTTTAGATTGTTAGCAAGGGGAGAACAGGAATCCATCATGTTCTCTGGGACATGCCCCTTGGATCATGATGTATTTACAGAAATAGCTTCCAAGGACTGCTGTCCTTGATGAACAAGAAATCACACTCTCTCTCTCATGTGCATGTGCACGTGCATGTGTATGAATACACTAATAGCATTGTACCAGCATAGATGATATTTTTATTGAGCAAAAGCTTTTTGGAATGAACCACAGTCAATTCAATTTTTTGATTAATAGTCTACCCTGCAATATAAAATACTTTTTCTAATTTCTTTTTAATTTTTAAGAAATTATTTTCACCAAGACTGTCTTTTCTGTGTATACTTCACAGAGGGTTTTATTAGACATTTTGCCCATATCAAATGCTAGCTTTCAGGTTTTTTTTTTTTTTTTTGACTATAATATTTCTAACACATACAATTTACCTAGATGAAAATTTTGCAGATCTAAATATGCTGTGTAGACTTGGCCAATTTTACTTCTTGATAACTATATCATAATACTCATTCTTTACTAGAGAAGTACCTGAGAGTTTACTTTTAGCTACTAGCTAATTCATGAGAAAATTACCAGCAACTACTCTCCAACATTACAAGATTTCTCTCTTGTTAAGAGTTAATGCATTGGATCACTTATTCAGCTCTTCTGTGTACTTCTGATTCCATTATGCTTGTGCATCTGTTGATTTGTGAAGCAAAGGAAAAATTCTTTGGTCAAAATGGGAAGGTTACTACATTCCCTTTGAGGATATAGAACATTATTATAAGTAATACTATATATTCTTAATTTTAATGAAGGGGAGAAAGAAAAGGTATGTAATTGTCTGGCAAATTTTTCATTAGGCAGCAAATTCAAATACCAATATGTTTGGTTCAGATAGTCAACTAGCAACCTCAACTAGCAACCAGATGTCTCAAATTCCAGGCCTGCGTAAGCATATTCATGTTTCTGGCAGAAAACATACCAAGAGGCTCAATTACATGTAAAGTGGTCAGCTTGTCAATGCCCTATAAACTCACGCTCCCTAATTTAGTGGTTAGCAAGTAACGTTTCTTATATCTCTTTATATTCACCACTAACACTATCCATTGGTTCCATTTTGGAACATTTTTTTTTTTTTCTCCCACAAAGACTAAGGGAGCAGAGCATAGTTATTCAGAGTGTCAGCTTTAGAATCAGATTGACCTGTCAATCCTAAAAGAAGTAAAGAAATCTGAATTATAACAATGGATGAGGGCTGAGGCTGGAATTCAGAGAATGTTGGGCAGCTATTGTGTCTATGTGCCTTCAGTGGTAAGACATAAAGTATGTCAGTCATGACAGAAAAGATGTGGCTTTTAGTCCTCCTCTGCTGTTCTGTCACTGTGGTTGCTGGGTTGCTCACTTTTCCCCATTTTTCTCGTCTCCTGAATCACAGTGTTGACCAGGTGTGCTATAATAATCTCCAGTTCTAATATGTTCTGTGTTCCTCATTCCAGCTACAGAATTTGACATAAAGAACTCATTCATTCGCTCCCCAAACAGTTACTTGATGCCTACAACATTTCAGGTACTGTTCTAGGTGCTGGAGAAACAATAGTAAACAAAACTGACAAAATTTCCTGCTTTGTGGAGCTTACACTCCAGCAGGTTGGTCAGCTGCCTGAGCTTGGTTTAAATGCCCAGTCCGCTGGGTATTCCAAACCTACTCTCTGTATCTGTGGCAAATTTTCAATGCCTTCTGATTGGCACATGCCATGCTGAGCCCCTTTTATGCATTATATAATTTAAATATCACAACCCTGAGATGGATACTATTAGTTTGCCCATTTTTCCAAAGAGAAAAAGAATGCTTAAAATAGAAAGTAATTTGTTCAAGATCTCAGGAGGCAGGAAGTGACAGCACTGACATTTGAACCTGAGGGTATCTTTATTCGAGAGACTTTGATATTAATGATGGCTGTATTCCAAGGCCTTTATAAAAACTTGGGGTATGTTCCCA
Organism: Cynocephalus volans; assembly: GCF_027409185.1. Classification (NCBI taxonomy): domain Eukaryota; kingdom Metazoa; phylum Chordata; class Mammalia; order Dermoptera; family Cynocephalidae; genus Cynocephalus; species Cynocephalus volans. The sequence goes on along the minus strand of NC_084461.1, from coordinate 138,540,310 downwards.
CCCATCAAATGTGATTTCTATATGTGCCAAACTGCTGACACTAACAGACAATTTCTTTATTCTGTAGGTGATCTGTCTTTTCTCTCTAGTAGTTTTAAAGATATTCTCATCTTTCCTTGATGTTCTAAAGTTTAACTACGGATTATCGAAGTGGGGATTTATTTTTAGCCTCCCCTCCTTGGGACTTGAAGTTCACTTTTAATCTTATGATTCCTGACTTTAATTCTGAAAAATTCCCTGCTATTATCTCTTCAAATGTTACTTTCCCAACATTACTTCAATGTTCTTCTCTAACTCATGCATATATTGGAGCCTCCAAACTCTCCTCCAAGTTTTTTAACTATACTTTCTCTCTTTTCTTTTTATTTATTTTATCCCTCTAAGCTATGCTCTTAAATTCACCAGGAATTTCACTAGGCTTGCTTGATCAGAAGTTATCTACTAAAATTTTCACCTACTAATTGGTATTTAGAAAATTCAGAAACTCATTTTTCATAGGTGTTGGTTTCAATGAGTGATATTCAATTTCTTTCCCAAACTGCATCTAATAAAATAACTGACTAGCCGAATAAACATAAGGTCCCCCACTGGACTAAAGAATACCATGCCAAAGTCTTCTCTTTGGAAACAAATTCTGAAAGCCAGCTGGCTTAAAAAAAAAAAAAAAAAATTAAAATAACCAAAAAGAAATGTTAATGGGGGAAAAACCCCCAACCAACCAAACAAAAAAAACCAATTGAATTACAAAAGTAGAAAAAATAAATAGCCAATGGGCATAGGTAAAAAATGATTTAGAAAGGTGGAAGAAGAAAGTATAGACACACTTCAGAAAGAACAGAAAATTACCAGAAAATAAGCTAAGGAATATGAGAGGAGAACTAAAAGCACTAACATATGGATAATTAGGGCCCCCAAAAGAAAAAGCATCAGAAAATAGTATCTGGAAGGGAGTGGGAGAATGCAATAAATATTGCAGATTAGGATTACTATGTTGAAACTGCCAAAGGATCTAGTGAAAAAGATGAACAGTATCCAAAAAGAAATTTAGGTACAGAAATGTAAACTATAAAAGAAAACCAAACAGAGATGTTAGAAATAAAAACTTAGAAATGAAAACTATTATATTCAAATAAACAGAAGACTGATCATAGCACGTGCAAAGATCAGTAAATCAAAAGACAGCTCAACAGAAATGAATCCAAACCTAAACACAAAGAAAAACAGAGTGGGGGAAAAAAATAGAAAAAGATTAAGTTAACAAAATCTATGGGACAATATCAGATGTTAAAATATGCACATAACTGTAGTTGTAGAAGAAGAAGAAAGTGGCAAAATAAACATCTGAAGAAATAATAAAGAATTTTTTTGAAATTGAGGAAAGATATTAACACACAGATTCATGAATCTCATGAACCCCAAGCAGGATAAATACAAAGAAAACCACATCAAAGTACATAATAGCCAAACTACTGAAAAACAAACATGAGGAGAGAAATTCGAGAAGAAGCCAGTGGAAAGAGACACATTATATATTTGGGAGCACTGCAGAAAAATAAAAACTAGTGGACAAAGAAATGGCATCTTTAAAGTATAGAGAATGAAAAAAATAGTAGGATTATCGAACTACAATTCCATAGGCTGTGAAGATATGCTTTAAACAATAATGCAAAATGAAGACATCCTAATACTACAAAAACTTGGAAAACAGAAGAGAGACTAATTTTCATTTATTTTGTGAGGCCAGCATAACCTTGTTAATAAAGCAACCGAAGTTGTAAGAAAAGACACCATACTTTGTGAACACAGACATAATTCCACAAATTATTTGCAAATATAACCCAGCAACATATGTTATATAAAATATCATGACCAAATCGATGTATCTTAAGAATGCCAGGGTGCTACATTAGAAAACCCATCGATGATAAAAGAGAAAAAGCATAATCACCTCAATAGATTAAGAAAAAGGCATTTGATAACATTTCACACCTTTCATGATTAAAAACCCTCAGCAAACTAGAAATAGAAATAACTTCCTCCTGATAAAAGATATTTAGGGTAAATAAAAATTTGAAATCATATTTACTGGTAAAAACTGAACATTCTCTAAGATTAGGGGAAAAAGGAAAGGAAGTTTATTCTCAGTGCTTCTATTCAAAATTTTACTGGAGCTCCTAGAGAGTTCAACAAAACAAGAAAAAAATGAAAGAAATAAAGTTCAAAAAATAAGTAAAAACTTTATTTACTGATGACATGATTACATGCGTATCCAAATAAATCTATAATCTAACTGAACTAACAACTAAATTTAGCAATGTCCCAGGTTACAAGATCAATATTTACTAACAATGGGTATTTGGAAAAATCAACTTACAATATCATTTACAACAGCATCAAAATCATTAAATACCTTGGAACAAATAAATACACAAGATACGTGTAAGAAGTGTATACTGAAAATTATAAAATATTGCTTAGTGAAATTAAATAAGATCTAAAAATGGATATCTAAATAAATGTTCAGTTTGAAGGACTCAATATTGTTAAGATGTCCATTCTCCTGAATGCAATCCTTATCAAAATTCCTGAAGTCTAATTAATGAACTAGACAAGACTATTCTAAAATTAATTTGGAAATGCAAAGAATATTGACTAACCAGTCTTTTTTAAAAAGTTGTAAATTTGGAGGACTTATACTGTCTGATTTCAAGACTTCCTATAAGGCCACAATAATAAAGACCACATGGTATTGGTATAAAATAGGTACATAGAAAAATGGAATGAAATAGAGGTAAGCAATAGAAATTAAAATGAATTAGTGACATTATATTTAATAAAACAAAAAAATTGCTCAGCAAAAGACACTATTTACGAAAATGAGCAGACAAGCTACAAAATAGGAAAAAGGCACTCACAGCATATATCTAATGAAAGACTTAGAACTCTACAAAACAATAAAAAGATAAATAATACAATAGAACAATAGGCAGAAACTTGAGCACAGAAATCACAAAATATACAGGAATGGCCATTAATCATGGAAAGATGCTCAATATCATTATCAGTCAGAACAAAGCAAATGAAAACTACAATGAGCTATGAATCCACACTTGCTAGAATGGCTAAAACTTTAAAATAAAATAAAACCAGCAAATGTTGGAGAAGATGTAGAGAAACTGAAACAAATATACACTGCTTGGGAGAGTGTGAAATAGTACAATCTCACTGAATACTTGTTTGGCAGTTTCTTATAAAACAGTGGTTCTCAAACTTTTTGGTCAGGACCCCTTTACTTTCTTAATTATTCAGGAACCCAATGAGCTATCACTTATACAGTAATTATCTATCAATGTTTACCATATTAGAAATTAGAACTAAAAACAATTAAAATTTTTTTCCTAATTCATTTTAAAATAACAACAATCAACATTAAGTAACATTTAAAAGAGAACTAACAATGTTTGCCAAAATGAATAAAAATTAATTAGTGGCATAGTTTCATGGTTGTAAATCTCTTCAAAATCCGGATTAATGGAAAACAGCTGAACTCTTCTGTCTGTGTTCACCCTCTTATTGTTGTGTAGGTTGAAGTATGAAAAGAAAATGTGGCTTCACATAGAAAGATAGTTGGGAAAGAAAGGGCTATTCTAATAGCCTTTTTCAGATGGTTGTGGCTATTTTTATTGGTACTAAACCAACACTCAGTTAGTGGTAGATTTTTGAAATTAGTTGCAATGTGGAATCAAACCATATCAATGAACTTGTTTTACTCAATCACATTAAAATCCATTGGTGTATGTTGTAATTTTAATTAATCTGTACCAAATACATGACTTTGAAACACCAGGCAATGATCATTTGGAAGATACTGATTCTCTGAGATATGTGGTTCTTCCAAATATCGATACATTTCACTATGTATCTTTTGATATCACATTTGTTAATATTACCACCGATCTCATCAGAAAAGAGCATAATACTAAAATGCTGCTAAAAGCCCATGATGATGCATTTTCTGAAATTCTATTTTTTGCTTGAAAGCTCAAATTTTATCACTGCCAACAAATACAGTCAGTTATTTTCCTTGAAGTGACAAGCTTACTTTGTGCATTTATAAGAAACTATCTACCAAATATGGAAGTCTGAATAACCGGTTTGTCAATAAAAAATAGTACTCCATGAAAAAGGCAGCTAGTTCAGTGTATAACTTAAACACTGTACAGCAGCTTTTTCTGGAGACAACCATCGTGCTTCAGTAAGCAGAAGTGCTTTATGTGTATTTCCCATTTCATCATGCAGATTGTTGAAAAAAGATGAGTATTTAAGACTGGAGATTTAATAAAATTGATACATTTTTACTGATTTATCGAGGGCATCTGTCTTATTTGTTTTGTGTTGCTGTAACTGAATACCTGAGTTATAAAGAAGAGAGATTTATTTACCTTATGGCTCTGGAGGCTAAAAGGTCCTAAATGGTCTTCTTGCTGCTGCTTACATAACCTAGCTGAGATCATCAATGGTAAGAGGGCAAGGGCGTGTGTGTCGGCTCAGTTCTCTCTTTCTCTCCTAAAGCAATCAATTTCAAACCACAACAGCATTTTTAATTGAAACTGGCATACTGAGGGTGTGAGATGGAAAATAATGCAGTAATACCATGACTATTACTAAGGCTTCATTCATTTTTACCCAACATTGCTTTTGTAAATGCCAACTCAGTGAAAAAGGCAAATATCGTGTTAGTATTATCACAAAAATGATTGTGGCCTTGTCTTAAGACAAATGCAATGGTTTTAAGATCCCCAGAAGTCCATGGACCTCATTCTGAGTACGACCATTCAAAATTTAAGCATATATCTACCCTATGACCCAGCAATTTCACTCCTAGATATCTGTACAAATGAAATTAAAATGTATGTCGACCAAAATATTTGTAAAAGAAGTTTATAGCAACCATATTCAACCATATTCCAAAACATTTTTGTTTTGGAAACAAAACCAAACATCCAATCAGAGGAGAGTGTATAAACAAATCATCATATATCTATAGAATGGAAAGATACTAGACAATAAAAAAAATAAAAACCAGTAGATGCAATAACTGAATGTTTCTGTCCAAAACATTATGTTAAGTGAGAGGAGCACAACATAAATGAGAATATACAGTGTCTGGTTCCATTTATATAAAATTCAAATACAGGCACAATTGATCTATGATGATAGAAACCATATCATGTTCATGGAAAGGTGGGTCTGAAAAGGTGTGAAGTGAAATTTCTGGGGGAAACGAAATGTTCTATAATCTGTTTTAGGTGTACACAATTTTCAAAACTTAAATCAAATGCTTAAGATTTGTACATTTTACAGTATGTTAATTATATCGATGAAACAGTAAACAAAATAACAGAGTTTTCATTCTTAAATGACAAAAGAGTATAGACTCCTTGAGTTTTTAGGTTATGCCTATGTTTTCAATTTGTAAAACCAGACGGGGAAAACAATGAGCTTTTAATAAATGCTTTTTGACTGAATAGATGCATGCAAAACCTGAAAGCTTATTTAGCTATAATGTGAGCAAAACCAGCATATCCTGTGTATTGGGGATATTTTCACCACCTCATAAATGTATGTTTCTGCAAAATAATAATAATAATAATAATAAATAAATAAAAATAAAAATAAAAAAGAAGTTACTGGACATTATTTGTCCAGCTTACAAAGTTTGAAAAAAGAACAACATAAAACAAAGAAAGTAGAAAGAAGTAATAAATAGAAGATAGGTAATAATAAAATAGAAAAATACAATACAGACACTCAATAAAGTCAAAAGTCGGTTCTTTGCAAAAACTAAGAAAATAAACTTCTGGTAAGACTGATCAAGAAATAAGAGAAAACTCAAATAAAAACTATTATGAATGATAGCAGGACATAGCAACAGAAAAAATAGAGCTTTGAAAGAAGCATAAAAAGAGTACTATCAATAACCACATGCCAACAATTTTGAAAAACTAAATGAAATGTCTAGAGAAATAACTTTTCAAAACTGATTGAAAAACCCCTCCTACATCCCCCTCCCCAAACCCAGAAAACAAAAAACAAGAACAGGCATATCTGATTTCACTGATAAATACTACCAAAATTTCAAGCAACTAATCCAAATTTCTGCACATTGTTCCAATTAATAGAATAGGAGGTAAAGTTCAGTATGAGCCTAACACCAAATCCCCAAAAATCGTTAAAAGCAAGAAAAATTAGAGGTCCATTTTACTAATGAATATAAATTTCAAAGTTTCTTTAAAAACTTACCAAATTGAGCCTGCATCATAAATTATAATATACTATGATAAAATGGGGTTTATCTCAATGACTCAAGAATATTACTAGAAAATTCCTAAATGTCTTTTACAACAATATGGGATTTAAATAGAAAAAAGATCATATGGTTGTCTCATCTGATACCAAAAAAATAAGAGAATGTAATACCCATTTAGGAGAAAAAATCCACTATAATTTCTTTTTTAATTAAGAACAAAATGTTCCTTGACCTGATAAACGTTATCTATTTTAAAAAGACTAGAGCAAACATCGTCATAAATGGTGAAATCTTTGAAGCATTCCCTTTAAAATCAGGAATGAGTGCTAACTATCACTGTATTATTTAACAATTGTATTGGACTACTTACAATGAGAACTAGAGATGAAATGAAAACAAGGAAGTAAAATTGACATCATTTGCAGATGATGTGATTGGTAAAACAAATCTCTCCTCCTCCAAATATATAGACAAATCATCAAAAGTGACAGAAGTGTTTTAGTAAGGTGGCTTTTACTATTTTACTTACTGACTATGACTTCATTGATCTTGCTATAATCAGCTTAACCATTCGAAGAAACTTTAAATTCTCTTAGAGTTAGAGAAAACATTGATTTTCTCCTTTGAGTAAGCTGTCCAAGTATAAATGATAATTATTTCAGAATTGTATTCAGAACACCACCCCGAACCTGAACTTTCAGCTAGAAGACAGTTAAATTATCCCACTTTCTCTTCTTTGACTGAGTATAGCTAACTTTTTTAGTTTCTGTTACCTAAGGGATTACACGGTATTAGCATACAAGACATAAATTTTTTTGAAATATTTACTAGTTGTTGTAAATTGTAGGTGTTTGAAATAAGCATTTTGGATGATGGGAAATTATACAGCAATGGTAAGCCCTTTCTGGACAACTTAAAGGCAATTATGTCAATTACAACAAAAACAGAAATATGCCGATAATACATTTTGTTATCTTTGTGGGTTTTTTTTGTTTTTTTTGTTTCTAGTTTTGAATTCTCATCCCAACTTCAAGTACACCCATGTAGGGACTTATTCTGGCACAGAGTTTCTTTCCTGAGAACATAAAACTGAAATTGAAAAATGCTAATTTGTTTCTCCAGGTCATTTGAACAGACAGCACATTAATATAGGAGCTGTGTGGGGACCCCATGTGTTGGGTCATGATGTGCAAAGAGATGGAGAATCATGGATCACGTGCTCAGAGGAAAGTCAAGAGAAGAAACCAGTCAGACCCAGAGAGGCTCATATCCCAAGGCACCTGGGTTCTGTCCTCTTTCCTGTTCCCAGATTTGGTTCTTCTTGGAGCCCAACTGTACTTTATGACATCGGTTCTGTGAAATACCCTTGTTTCCATTTAATAACAATTCCCACCGTCAGCACACACAGTGTTAAAAATTAAAGTTAGTTGTATGGGTTTCTGCTACTTGTAAGCATAGACCTTGACAATTACATATGTGAAAAATAAAGTCTTAAGGTATTACAGTGATAACCAAAAGTACCTGCTCTGACCAGGTCAGCTAAATTAAAGTGCCTTGGGAGACCTGGGATGAGTCAGTATTCACATCCACCTGTCCTGGAAAACATTATCATAAGACAATTTTACTTCAAGGCAGCCATAATGGCACCAAAAGGCCGTAAAATAACCTAAAATACTTACTACTCTAACCCTAGATTGCTGCATGTAGGATGTAATCTAGTAACAATCCCAAATCTGTATGTCATGTACAACCAATAGAAAGCCTGATGAAGTACTCAGGTGGGGAGTCTTTCCTTCTCTCTTTTGACCCTTTCCCCTTCTTGTGATTACAAAATGGTAAGCTCTGCTGGCCATTTTAATGTGGAACACATTTTCATGGTGACCTGATTTATGTGTCTCCCCAGTTGCAATCGTCACATTGGTTCAATAAATACTTGCTATAGTATGAAGGGAATTTCAAGGGTGCTGGGAACAGTGTGTGTCTTTATTTGGGTGCTGGTTATACAGGTGTACTTAATTTCTAAAAATGTTTGAAGCAGTACATTTATGACATGTTTACTTTCCTGTACATATAATAAAACTTCCATAAAATCTTTGAGGGAAAAATACAAAATAAATAAATATGTGCTATGTATTTGGTGTCATTTTCTCTTTAGGTCAACAACAGTGATATTCTGTTCTGAAAGAGCAGATAGTAGTGACATTGCAAGATAGTAAGCAGAAACACCTTGTAAGAAAGCATTGCAGGTAGGTTTCTGACTAGGGCCTGAGGACTTCAAGGGCATCCAGCAACACACTTAGCAGTTATTCAGAGACACAGGATAATCTTGCTGCATCTTCCTGGAGTGTCAAATTTACTAGATATTATGTAATCTAAAATAACTTTTTTATTATTAAACTAAGACTTTACATGAATATTTAAGATAAAATATCAGACTTCAAAGAAATCCCACACTTGCTGGCAGACTGCTTGAGGCTAAGTTGGAGCCTCACAGAGTCCCCCACTGCTTTCCACTGCCATTAGTGGTTATTTAAAAGAAAAGTTTGAACAACACTCATGCATGATAATAACAATAACCAGAACAGTCCAAAAGTAATTGCATTTGCCAGTATATATGATTTAGTCTCAGAACCTCTTGACAATTAAACCTCTCATTTTATTTTTAAAAAAAAGAGAGAGAGAGAGACACACACACAAAATATCCATAGGTCTACAACAGCTTCTAGGGAATGTTCTGTGTTATTTATTCACTTCCATTCCACATATTCACATTATCACATCCAAAATACTAATATCAAAATGAATGCTACATTAATGGATTTAAACACAGTGCAGACTAAAATTTTAAAGTAAAATAAGGTTATTAACTTCATAGCTAAGCTTAAGAGAATTTTGAAACAAAGATGCTATTTACAGGAGAGATTAAGTAAACTATGATTTAAGGGGTAATAGGAATAGTATAAAGAAGTTAAATAGAGTAAGGTAAATTACAATGGTGTATCTCCAAGACCTAGTATTGAGTTAAAAAAGAAAAGAAAAGAAAAAAAGTTAGTGTAAAGCATGTAAAACCTATTTCGAACAAAAATATAAAACACTGACTAATTCTATGTATTTTCCATGGACACTTATCTATGAGTGTAAAATCCATAGCAAAAGCTCTGGAAAGATCTACTCCAAGTTGGTAACAGTAGTCATCTTTGAGGGAATAAAAGTGATCTAGGCAAAAGACTGGAGGGACCATCAGTATGTCATGTTCCTTTGCACACGAGCTCGGTCTTCCCTTCTAAAAACAATCATTATGCAACCACAATGTTTTCAGATCTGCTTTAGGCCCTGCTAAGAGAGAAAGAGAGAAAAGAAAAAACAAAAACAAAAAACCACATCTGTAATATTACTGCCTACAACGCACAAGTAAAAATTGTACACAAAAAGCAAGTGTGCTATTTGGTTGCTTTTTTGAAACAAGAAGAGGTTCTTTAATGGTTTGGTTTCCTAATTCCCACTAAACTTTTATTAATGTAAAATGTGTTTATATTTTAGTAACATTTTAACCTAAGTTTTCTAAGATAAGAGTAATTTAGCAAACCATAAAACTGAGCTAAATTAAATAAACTATAGCAAAAGAAATCATTAAACTCTCTTCAGAGGATGCCTGTTTTCAAGCTCCTGCTTAAGTGTCTATAAAAAGAACAAGATACTTAGTTGTTTCTTTATGACCATTACTTCTCCACTGACTTACATAGTAATTTCAGATATGCTTTATTTGCAGTCTGAATTCGTTTACTTTCAGCATTGACTCCAAACAAAAGAGTTTTAATTTTCCCTGATCACTAACCCCCAACTTCCAGTTCTGTGTCAAACAGTTAATAATCTGTAAACAAACACTAGCAGAATCTTTCTTAAAGGGATTTCAGGATTTTGTTACAGAATCAGAGAGTTGATGAATATTATAGACAAAAGGAGCGAAGGTTCAACCTCTTTTCTTTTCTTTCTTTACCTTGTCTTTGTATTCCCAGAGAAAAGTGAACTGGAGCAGTGTGAGCCTGTCCAGGCTGCAGCTCATTAGTAGTCGGGCAGGAGCTGGACGCTGATTCCAGTCCAGGTTGCTCCTCCTATGCTTCTCTCCCTCTGACATTATTTTGGGTAAAGCAAATTATTTGGAGTTTTAAACACTGGATTTTGACATCTTTAAACAGAAGCCTCATTAATTTTCTCAGCAGTCCTTATAGGTTTTATAAGACTGTGAGGACTTTACAGTTTTATAAGGTTTTATACTAGTTTTTCCATACTGATCATCAGAATAGCCATCACTATTCCTTTCCACCAAAATCAGGTTACATTTTATAAAGCAACCCTGCTATCTCCAGGAAATATCAGTGTGACACAGGTAGTTTTCAATGTGTCTTTATAAATTGTCTGACTTCATAGGAGATGCCAAAAAAAAAAAAAAAATTGACAGTGACTGTGGCTCATGATGGTGGAAGGTGGGACCTTTAAGAGGTGATTGGATCACAAAAACTGTGTCCTCTTGAATGGATTGATCCATTTAAAGAGTAATGGGTTGATGGTTTAATGGGTTGTCATGGGCATGGTTCTGATAGCTTTAAATGAAAGTGAGTGAGAAAATTAGCTCTCTCTCTTGCTCTTACCACTCCTCACCATGTAATAGCTAAGGACACCCCAGGACCCTACAGAGAGTCATCACCAAGAACAAGGCCCTCACCAGATGCTTCCCCCAGACCTTGGACTTCTCAGCCTCCAAAACTATAACACATTTTGTTTCTTTATAATGACCCAGTTTCAGGTATTCTGTTATAAGCAACAGAAAATGAACTAATACAACAGTGTTGATTTTCACGGGCATAGAAGGATACCCAAGCAGGAAAATAAATCAAAGTTTCAATGCTGGTTATAGACCTAAAACTCTAGGAGAACCCAGAGACAGCCACATCACACAAAACAAGTCTTCATTTTAATTTTTAACATGTTAAGTCTATGGGTATGTAGTTAAAAACCTACATGAGTGCTTGGCCAGGGAATTTTTCTTACCAACTGGAAAGTCAGATTTTCCACAGATTTATTTCGTTATACATTTCCTCCTTAAAATTAAAGTTTATAATTTCGGTTTTTCTCTTGTTAAAAGGGTAATAATATGCTTTTTAGAGAATTTCGATAAATACAGAAAAATATATATGTACAGCTGATTATGTTCTTTGTATGTACCACACACCGAGATCATATGCATACACTGTCAATTTTGTTTTTTACAATATCCTTCTGAAGTAATTATTATGTCCCAATTTCTTCACAACACATAACTGGGGCTTAAAGAGACCTAGGAAATGACTCAACAAAGGTCACATGGCAAGTAACCACAGACACCAAGACTTGACTTTAAGTCTTCTGATAGCAGGTGCAAAGCTTTTTGCCATACATAAACTGTTTGTCTTGCAACCTGTGAGTCTCAGAACACAGAGAAAAAACAAAGGCCCTAGAAAATTTCTCAATACCAAACACATAAGCAAGATTATTACTGCATTCCAATCTGGCATCTGTTCCCATGAAAACCAAGATTTACTTGTGGCTTATCTAACATATTTTTCAGTCCTCATCTTACCTGACCTCCTCTTGGGACCACTGGATGCCATTGCCTCTCTCCTCTCACTGAACAATCTCAACTCCCAGCTTCTGTGACTTCTCGCTCTGTCATTCTCTTCCTGTCTCTCTGGTCCATGCTTCCTCCTCACCATTGCAAGTTTGCCTCCCTCCATGCAGGTTTGAATGCTACAGCTCTTCCAGGCTCAGCCTTAGAATCTCTCCTTTCACTACACACTCTTAACATTCAGACACACAGCTCTGATTTCTACTTATACACATCCATCCATCCAGGAACTCTTTTCAGCATTTCAAACTTTCTGTTCAAAGGTGTCTTCAAATCTTCAGTTCAGGGAGTTCTGACCAAGATGGCAGAATAGACGGTACCCAGCATCACTCTCTCCCACAAATCATCCAATTTACAACTAGTAAAAAGCAATCGGGGGCGGGAGGGGGGAATGGGTAAAGGGGCATGATAAACAAGTACAATGTATTTTGAGAAGTAAAATAAAAAAATAAAAAGCAACGACAGCCAAGCTGGGGCCACTAGAGCTCAGATGAAGAGGAGGAGAGACCTATGGAGTGCATGAAGGAAGGAGAAGCCACGATGAGAGAAAGAAAGAACGGCTCCAACCATTTCAAGCCTTAGCTGCTTCCAGGCTGGAGCTGGTCAGCACACACAGCAGGAGCTGGCAAAAGTCACAGCTGTGCCCTTCATATGAGGTTGCTTGGAGGCGGCACAGGAGAAGAGGGTCTTGGTGGCTCCCAAGCCAGCAAGACCACTAACAAGGTTCCTGTGGACCCACATGAGTGAGGAGCCAGAACAACTGAAAAAAAGGAGCTACTCAGAGGCTGGTGAGTCATCACAAGGGACTGGAGCCTGACCTGTCCCATGGGAAATGTTTGGAGCACAGGCGGTAAGGGAGACGGGCCCACTGGGGGAACACTGGGGCACAGCATGGACAGCTGATCTGCCCTCCAGTCAGCACAGGACCACTCAAAAGACTGGTCAGGAATACAGATCTGTAGGGGGTGCAATTTTCTGAAAAGTCTCAGGTCCAGACTGGAGTTTCTATACAACCCAGGTGTACCAGAACTCACAAGACCTGGAAGTACCTATAAAGTCAGTGATTAAAACCTGAGCTGCACAAAAGCCTTCCCCAGGGAAAGAGCAGCAAAGCAGCAATTTAGCTCAACCACAGGACTCAAGTTCTGACCCCCACAGGAAGTTCCCCCAGTTTAGAAGTAAGAAAAGGACAACAAAATCAGTTCCAGTGCAGAGTTTAAGTGGTGGGAACAGTGAATAATCCAACACAGAACTGAAAGAAAAAATACCCACAGATCAGAGAAAAAGTTTGATATTGACGAGTAAAGGTCTCAATCACCAAAGAACACCTATGAAACCTAGAAGAACCAGAAGCCCCCTGGGCTCCCAAACTGGGATGGTGGGGGGCTGAGGGCTTCAGCTACACCCCCCGACATCTGCATCCAGCCCAGCAATGACCGAGCCACCACTGGAAGCCCCCTGGTCTCTCCTACAGGAATGAGGGGGGCATCACAGGCCTAAACATGCCCCCGTTCCTCCTTCTCTCACCCTATTTCCTTCCCCCTTCCCTTCTCCCCCTCCCTCCCAAGTGTTTTGCAACATTTTAGAATGTAAAAAAAAAATTAATGTATAAAGTTTAAAAAATATGATACCAATTAAGTAAATTTGTAAAACACACACAAAAAATAAAATAAAATAAATTCCCAGTCTGATTAAAAAAAAAAAAAAAATCTTCAGTTCAATGTCTCCCTTCTCCAAACCCAGTCTCCTTCCAGGCTTAATAACTTGGTGAGCAACAACTCCACCTCATTTAGTTATACAGCCAAGAAGCCATGTTGCCAACTGGCCAACTCCATTCTCACCCCAAATATCCTATTCATATAAAGTCCTATCAAGAATGGCTTCTCTCCTTCTCTGTTGCTGCCATCCTTGTGTAATCCATCTTTGTCTTGCCCAGGAACTTCCATTGTCTCCTAATTGATCTCCCAACAATGTCGCAATTCATTTTTCACACAGAGGCCAGAGTCATCTTTTCATACTTAGGGAGTTTGCTATTATCCTAGGATAACATCCTAAATCTGTATACTGCCCTATGAAGCCCAGCATGAGATAACTTCAACATGCCTTTTGATGTTCCTCTTGTATTTCTCTCCTCTTGCTCTCTGAACTTCACCGACCTTAGTTTTGATTTCTGGAAGCCATCATTTCTGTGGCCACAGGAACTTAGCAGATTCTATTCCTCTACATGGAATATCCCATTCCTCTTCATCACATTCAATCACACGTGCTCCCTCTGCCTTATCTGTCTCTCTGTATCACACACACAAACACTCGAAACATAATACACACTTTATTCTATTTAATTCCTACCTTTCAGAACTATGCTCAAGAGACACTTCCTCAGGGAAGCCTTTTTCAACACTTCCACCCCATCCCTGCCTCTGGCAGATTCATTTGTCATATACTCCCAGAGAACCATGCTCTGTTCTTTCAGGACACTTATTCCAGTTTATAATTATAGTTTCAATAGTGCAGACCTTTGTTTAATGTCCATTTCCTCCATGAATAGGGGCTGGGCCCCCAGAGCCCATTGCACAACAAGGCATTGTAGGTACTCAATAAATATGAATGAATTAATCAATCCATTTCTGCATTAAGATCCAAGGTAAGAGTAAGGGAGAGAGTAAAGCACTAAAAATGAAAATTTGAATTACTTCCCAAACTATGATTTTAAATAACCAACCTCCCTTTGCATATTTTTATTGCTCAAACTAGTACCATGGTCTACCAAGTTGTCTATATTAGAAGCCTAAATATCACTTTAATTCCTTCCTTTCTCAGCACCAGCAGATTCTGCTGCATTTGTCTCCCACATTTATCTTGGATCCCTTCACTTCTTTTCTCTCTAGCATCACTAAAATGACCTGGTCTAAGCCATTACCATATCTTCTTGCTCAGACAACTGCAATGACCTCTCGACTGGTCTCCCTACTTTGCCCCTTGTTCTCCTAAAATAATTTATCTACTCAGAAGCTACATTGATTATTGAAAATAATCCCTTCAATTCCCTGTTTAAAACCCTTTAATATTTTAAAAACCCTCTCCCAACACCATTGCTCTCTATTGTGTCACCATTTAATTCCTCTTATCACCATGTGTAGTTGTTTATTTTCTTTCCATTTCTTACAAGGTCAGCTCCATCAGGGTAAGCAACTGCTACATTCATGTACTATACCAGGCATATAATAGGTGCTAAAAAATAAAGCTACTGTTAAATAACTGAATGAACACGGACTGTAATCTATTTTACTAAGTTCTCTTTAAGAGAATGTTTCAAAACGTTGCTTATTGAGTCAAGTCAGGAGCCCCTTTTTCCCTGAGTCTTACCATGAGCTTTAAAAACCAAAGGAAGCTCAATAAGTTGAGAAATGACTTCTAATGATTAGGTCCCCACAGAATGCTTCTTATGTCTTGAATAAAATCTACTTAACCATTCATGACTTTCAGAATTCATATGAAAAAGGGCTAATGTGATCCTCTAATTTCTTATTCTTTCCAGTCTTAAAGCTAAGTGTGGCTAACAGCGCAACAGGGTAATAATCTTCATTATCTCTTCCTCTTTTCAAAATTGCTCACGAAGTGCTGTAAATGGAAAGGGCCCACAGGTGCCCCACAACAGCAAGTCTAAGTGGTACTTTTTTTGTTTATGCTAATTAAATAGGTTGTAGACTGGTTACTTAGCAATATCCTTCATTGAGATGCTTAGTGCTGGGAGCTTAATTATATGTTTTAGGCTTGAAGTGGTCATTATTAAGATGTAAGCAGGCGATATCCATACTTGGATGCTCTTCTCAGTGTTTCTAGGGTCTGGCATGACAACTCCTGGAACATGCAAAGCCATTTATGGAAAGATGTGCTGAGTTATATAGTGGTATTTCACTACCTCTTGGCTTAAATTGAGCACAATAAAAAGGATGTTATTTTTTAAATAAAATTATGTTAATGCATCTGTAAATATAGTGAAACTGTATCTTTTGCTCATGGTTGGTTTTGAAATTTTTTTCTTAGCTTTAGTATATTCCTTGTTCATATGAAACAGTTTTCACGCTTGCCTTCAAATGGAGTGAATAAGAACTTCCTAAATCAATCTGTTCGGCATATGTGAAAGAACAACTCCATTAAAAATCGAATTTCTCATGGGCTTTAATGGAACCCATCAATATTGTGTGTTAGGGAAAAAAAATCTATAAACTTATTTTTTTTTCCCAAACAGAAAACAAACTATCGATTTTTTCAACAGAATTTTACTGTTTTAAGAGTTCTTTTCTCTCTCACACACACATGGGTCTCCTGCCACTATCTGTGTGACAGAGACGAAAATGTGCTGATTTTATGCAACTACAGCTGACTAGAGAGCTCTCCACAGAAGCAAAGCAAATAAATATAAACAACATAAAATATTTAGATAATAAAAACATTAAGAGCAATTTTGGTGATAGACATGAATCATGCTTAGCGGACAAATCATCTATGTGACAGCAGAGACCTGATAATGCTCCAACATTCTTACAGACAATACAGACAACGACAGTTCAGAATGAAAAGCTAGAAATCTGGCATGTTGGAAAGGCAGCCACCATTTAAATGTACCAGATATAAACATATTGTAATCTGAATCCTGTCATGTGGTTGTATGTGTGGCTTACATTTTTTTCCCCAGAGCTTAACTGTTCAATATCCATTTTGCCTCACATTAATGAGGCCTCTAAATATTTAACCTAGAATACTTGTATGAGGGTTCTTGTATTAGCCCACTTCTGTTGCTTATAACATAAATACCAGAAACTGGGTGATTTATAAAGAAAACAAAATTTATTGCTTACATTTTCAGAGGCTAGGAATTCCAAAGTCCAAGGAACACATCTGGTGAAGGTGTTCTTTGGCGGTGACTTTAGTGACAGCTGGGTAGCACATGGTGAAATGGCAGAGCAGAGAGGGAGATTAACTTCTCATGTGCTCTTCTTGTAAAGCCCTCAGAACCACCATTTTTAATCCATTCAATACTGCATGGTCCTGTAATCTAATCACCTCTTCAAGGCCCCACCTTTCAATTACCATAATAGGATTTCCCATCGTCTTTACATTGTCAGGGTAGAGACTAAGTTTTTGGGCAAAACTCAACCCAAGGCAGTACTTCAAAAAGTTCATGGAAAGATTTATATTATATTTTAATTATATTTTTCCATGAACTTTTTGAAGTACCCTCATACAGCAACTCTTTCCTTGAAAGCTGGTGGAGGGCACACATTTGGATCACCATTGTACAGCCAGGAACGCCGACAGCCAGTTGCTAAGATCAGGAGAGGGGGGTGCTGGGAGGCTGGTTAGTAAGATGATAAATATGTTAAAAAAAAAAAAGTACACGAGTACCCTCTTATAGTCTTCTCTCTGGCATTTATTTTACACTGCTTCCTCTAATATCTTTTCATCAGTCTCAACAATTGTTTTATCATGATGTTACCTTTAAAAAATTTGATGATGATAAATAAAGGGAAAGTCAAACACTGTTTTTTGTATGAATGGCACCTCAGGGTAATCAAATAGCTGTTCAGGGAAAGTTATTCTTTATAGAAATATTCTAGCTAATAAATGAATGATGATTAATAGAATTTGAATACCACCATTCTGCATTCCCTACTGAAATAGCACAAAAGGGGAATACTAATACTAAGTGACTGTAAACATTATGAAAAGGCTTTGGAGCATCTGTTTCTAGCACCTGCTGGCAAAGTGACGGGCACCAAGAAATCACTCACCCAATACTTGTGAGTGAGGGAAGGCACGTTTGAGAATGGGCTTCCTTAACAAAGTGGGTATTTCTTAATCTACTAATTGATGAACATTTGAACCTCAGATTAGGAGTAAGAACAAATGATGCCATAAAAAGAGAGAAGAACGGAAGAAGATGTTAGGAGAGTCCTTACAAAAGAAAAAGTTGCCAGGGCAGCCTGGCACCACGTTTTCTATCCTAGCTGCTTCCTTGCACTATCTATACATCACATTCTATGCACACATGTCCTCTGTAATACCACAATGAGTCAGTCTCCCTCCATGCCAAAGTGGTAAGGAGAGAAATTTGGGATCTGCCTTACCTTCTCAAGAAAGCTTTCTCTAATTCTGGAAGTAAATTTATTCGTTGTAAATCAGTTTGCTGAATGATTAATTTCCAAACTATCAATTGGTTCAATAAGAGGGATCCCTCACACCCAAAGAAGTTTTGGTCTCAATGTGAATTTCCAGTGGCTAATTTGCTGTGAATTTTCTAGGACTGCTCAGCTGAATGTCAATTTCTCATGTTTCAAATTTCAGACTCAGCAGATCTCAATTTCTCAATGGTTTTTATGTAACAGGTTAAGTTTTCCCTTAAACATAGTATATTGTCCTCTAAATATTTGTCATCTTATGCCCTGCCTCTTATAGTAAAACAGTTTAAGGTGATTTTTTTGATACTTTTTAAAGAATTGATTGTGAGAAACACCCTCACCCATACAAGGCCAAAGGATGGACATGGAGACACGAGGTACAGCAAAGCGAGACTTTAATTATAGCCTTGCAAGGTTTGGGTGTCTGACGGGCAGGCACACGGAAAAGGGCTGTAAGGAGCAATTTATTTCCTAGTGTGCAAGTCCCTGCCCCCCACCTCCTCATTCGCTGAGAGTACTACGGGGTGCACAATCTTCCCAGATGACGTCTAAAAGTACCCCAATTTACTACCCCCTTGTAGGAAATTTCTTTGTCTGAGGGCTCAAGGTAAGCCTGGGAATAAGGCCCACCCAAAACCCTGAGAAAGGAGAAACATTAGGAAATGAAGAGAATGATAAAGGGCTATTAACTCATTACCATCTCAAGGGCAACTTTATCTATTCAGCGACCCCACAAGAATGGGCTGGACCAGTCAGACAACATTTGGGCTGGGCCTGAATTATTTCTGAAAATGAATCACTTAGATTATTTTCTTACATTGATCATTCAGTAAACTAATCTAGAGCCAACAACTCCCATCTAATAGCAAATTATTCATCTTCTGACTTCTCAAACACTGATGTCTGCTAGTGCTTCTCAACATATCCATAGTGAAAGAACAGTTGGTCGTTGGTGCTGTTGGTTTGGTTTTTGCTTGCTTGTTAAGTCAACCCACTGCTGACTGATACTTTGTAAAATACAATAAATGTGAATTACAACAAAAATAAAGATTAAAAAATAAAACACAAAACAAAGTCAAAAATATAACCCCAACTTTTTTTTTTTTTTAGATTAAACAGACAAAAAAAGCACTCTGTCAAATTGCTCTGGAAGTTTCTAAGCATTTACTCTCAATTTTGGCTCATGTCTTATCACAGATGAGTAACAAACAGGGCACTAGTCTGCAGACCACACTTTTAGAGGCACTGGTCTGTACTGAGCTATCTCACACCTAATTATATCTCAGCTTTTTATCATTCTCTAAGACTTCATGTATTTGCATATTTCCCTAGGGGCCTTATGCGCTCTTTGAGGTCAGAGACCATGTTTTCTGTTTTGTTAGCATCCCTGAAAGCATTCAGCCTGCAGACCTTAATAAATTCTTATTGATCAACAGAGAACAGCTTACTCTATTCCTTTGATTCCCTCCTCTGCTTTTCTCCCTTATTGCATTCTACATTTGAATTCATTTTAAATCCTTCTTGGACAGAGGCACAAATTGCAAACTGGTGGCCTGCAGGCTGGCTATGGATAATAACTGAGCTTTATTTGTCCCACACAACATATTAAAAGAACTCTAACATATTAAAAAAAAAAAAAAAAAGACTCTGGCAACCCCAGGCCCACATTCACATACGGCAAAAAGGATGGTGCTGAGTAGGGCTGTCCCTTCTAGAAGGGTGGGCCTCTGAAGTTCCCCACTGTTTCTACTTGGCAGATCCACTTATGGATGTTACCTGCTTGGGAAATTTAGCCTTTTGAAATTTCAGTCACTGACCTAGATTAATAAAGCCAAGGTCAATAAACCCTATGAGACAAAAATGTGAAACACAAACTAAAGAGCCCCAACAAACTATTCTGAAGGTTATGTTTCCCTAACAGTTTATAGGTCCAAAACATTTTGTTACCCCTTTGAGCCTCTCAAAACCACATGAGAGAGACTGGGTAGAAATAATTGTCCCCATTTACAGGCAAGAAAACTGACATTCAGAGGATAAGTAACTTTCTTCAGACTCCACAGTAAGGTGACGAAACCAGTACTCAAACCAGTGCCTCTATGTAGCAGTACCTTGAACAGCCACAAACTGATTTCAGTGTCATTGTTTCCAAAGCATTTTCTCTACTATTTACAATAGAAAACAAGGTTTTTTTTCTCTCATTATAAAATCTATTCTCATATTCATCTGTTCAACCTCTAGGGTGGATCCGTGAAGATTCTTTGACTTCATACTAATTGATTCTGTTTTTAAAAAGTTTTTCTCATCCATGACTTTGTACTATGCTGTTAGTCCTTGCACTAACCAAAACTGATCTTTATTCCCACACAAAAGATGCTTCACTGGGCCCAAACCCCAAGTGGAATGGTTTCAGGAACAGCTGAAGTCCCCAAATAAAGCCCCACATTTTCACAGTTAGGCCACCATTCAGAATGCCTTTGGCCCAACAGAAATGTCAACTCCCTGGATAAGCCAAACCCCAGTACACCACTCAGAACCTCTAGGAGAGCACTGAGGAATTCTTTCACAAGCCTAATAACATAGTAAAAGAAGCATCCCCAAATATCTACATATATTAATAACACTCTAAAATACCCTATAGGATACTAATATCTGAGGATGATAACACATCATGAAACCACAGTTGAGCCCCAGCCTGAATGAGAGCTCTTGGCTTTCTGCAGTCCTAGAGAATTTTTTTTTTTTTTTTTTTGGTATTCCCATGGTTGGTAGGTCTAATTCCAAGAGGCAAAGGCAATTGTTCTGGGGGCAGCTGTGAGCTCTGAACAGCTGACACTGCTGGGGGAAGGAAGTTTTCTCCAGCGAAAAGGATCTGGGCTCTAATACCATCTACTACAGAAAACTGCCGGTTGTATGATTTCACTGAATTTTTTAAAAAAATGCAGAAGCACAAACAGAACACCAAACAGGTAAAATTAATATCTTACTCTTTATTAGCCTTTCCTTCTACCCTTGGAAACTTTATTGGTTCTTAATTTCCCTACTTGACTATAATCTCTTTATGGGCAGGGACTGTGACTTTTTGTATGCTGTATCTCCAGTTTCTGGCGCAGATTAGGTGCCCAATAAAATAAAATGAATGAATGTTGACCTTGACAATCATCTCTGAAAGTATTATAATTAAAGTGAACACAGATCCTATTTTGCCAGTTCCATTTACATTTCTGCCAGTTGTTCTAATGCATCTATTAATAGGATCCTCTTTCTGTCTCAAAAGTGCCCCAGTTTGTTTTATTAACTATATGGTCACTTTAGCTTAAAGGACATATAAACAAGGTGCATAGAGAACATGAGAAGAGAATGTGTGGCTTTAGAAGCTACTTTGTTGACTTTTTTAGTGCACCCATGTGTCTGACATTTGATCTAAATGTTCAAGTGCTGCCTTTAGAGGTAGAACACAAAATTTTATTAAAACATTTTTTGTTTAAAATTCTGGCTCAGCAGTCTATGACCCTACTGGTTGCAATCTTGTTTGTTTGGTGTTGGTAGTAGGAGCATTAAAAATAAATGTATATAAAATTAGGAACATTCACTTATAATTCAGTTATACATATTAAGTGATCAGTTGATATTCTTAACTTCAGGTGGTAGAATAGTTAACTGTTGCAAACTGAGAACTCACCAGTTCTGAAATTGCTGTCCTTATGCTAAACCCAAAGGGACAATATTGTAAACTAAATGGGGTTTGTCTTGAGCATGTAATAGGGCACACACTGTGATCTTCTCCCATTCCTAAGTGTAGAACACTTTGAAAAAAACTTTACCAATAACATATTTTGACCACTTTGTGATGTGTTAATCCCTCTGAGGAGAGGGGGAACCAACTCTCAGGATAATAACAATCAGATCTTTCTCCTTTGATCATTTTTCTAAAATATTTTTTTCTAAAAAATGTGGTTGGGTATATTACAGCATCAACAATTAATATATATATATATATTTTTTTTTTTTTTTTTTTTCCCAGAAGAGAAAAAAATCCACCACATATTTTCATCCTATGCACTAATTATATTTGATTACTTCAAGACTGATTTCATGAAAGTCTTTCTCTTCTTCTCTGGGTTTCCCAATTTCCTAAAAGAGAGAGAAGAAACCACTGAGCTCTCAGATTTATAAAGAAATTAGGAAAATAAAATACTTCACAAAAAATAAAGCAGTATCCAAGTATAACCTTGTTACGTGATACACATCCAACTTTCTAGTAAACATTTGTATAATAAATTCATATTAATCAAAATCCTTAAGACTGAATGACTTAATTATAGTAGTTTCAATTAGAGCACAGACTATTATATTATAACCTAAGTTATCTGTAGGGAAGAGAAGAAGAAAAAAGCTGCTTCTTTTATTAAGAAATGAAGTTAATTCATAATCAACAGAAGAACAGCTCTATCTTGGCAAAGGTCTGAGCTATTTGTTGCCAGCAAAGGCATGTTTACAGTTGGCTGTTGGAAGCATATTCAGGTCAGATAATTCCTTGGTCCCACTGTCTTTCTGTTCTGTTGGCAAGGAGCTTGCTGAGGTGACAAGTGAAACCAAAGACCAAAATACATTTTAAGAAATGGAAACTCTGCTTCTTTCTTGCTTGCTTCCTTTTCTCTTTTTCTGATATAAATTATCCAAGAGTCATATGGTACAATACAATTGTAGCTTTGCTGCCTCAGAATAAAATTGTACACCAAATGGGATTATAAGGCGTAGGTCAAAGAGTCCACGTGCACAGTTATCCACATCTGATTTGCAATAATGCGTCTACATTATTTATCAAAAGTGCATCCTTTTGTCATTGCCATTGATGGTTCTACTTCTCATAAAAATACTTCTGTCTTTTCTATGTAAATCCCATGCTCCAGAGAGGACTAGGGAGGGAGGGGAAAACCATGTTATCAGGTTCCAGACTGAGGATTTTAGAAAATTCTCACAGGTGTTATAGGAAAATCTCTTCAGAACCACAGTTTCCTTTATCAGAGATAAATAACATAATATAGAATGTACTCATCTTCTCTTATATCAGTTAGGACTCTTTTGGTTGTAAGTAGTGGAAAGTACAGGTATAGATCAGGTATGGCTTGTCCTAGGGGAGTGTACGATGATAACCTTACCTGACTCTTCCATCCTTTGGATTTGTTCCCCTCCAAACAGCCTTTCCACTCAGATTCCATGTGGCAGCATTATGGCTTCCAGAAACATCCTACTAACATTTGCTCAGGACTAAATCCAGCAAAAAAACCCATGAGTTTTGCAGCGAGAGTCTAGAGATTGTCTCTGATTGACTATATTTCTATCTATGAGCCAATCACTAAATAACATAGAACAAAATGCTGTGATTGTCATTGCCAGACCTGAGTACTAAGCTCATATAAACCCCATGGACCAAAAGTGAAAATACAATGTTCTTCTAAAGCAAAATCATGTTTTTACTTATAGCAATATTGTTAATGTTGTTTTCTAAACTGTATGGCACAGGCCTAGGTTCTACTGGGCCCCTGAGGAGGTAGGGAGAGGCACTACTGGATGGGGCTCAGGCCTCCCATCTTGCTTCTGCTTTAATACAGAACATGTATTTCACTTTCTGGGTTAGAATTTACATTTTAAAATGACTACAAAATTTGGGGGTTAAGAGAATTAAAAGACAAATCACACTCAAAATGGCAGTCCTTATGTTATGTCTTACCACAATAAAAAAAAAAAAAAAAAAAAAAAGGAGAAACCACAGGCTAGGAGAAAATATTTTCACAGAACATATTGAAATAAAGGACTGATATCCCAAAGATGGTGGATTAGAGGTGCCCAGTGCACATTCCTTCAGCAGAAAAAAATCAAAATGGGCCCACTGCCACAGTCGCTGGAACCGTTGGCTGGTCACAGAATTGTCGCCCATCACAGAGCAGCTCCCTGCAGAGCAGCAGTCCTGCAGGTGGCCTGTCACTTCAGCCACAGATGCTGCAGACATGAGGGAGGTGACTACAACCACCTCTGCCACTGCTGCCACCATGAGTTAACCCTGCTGCTGCCAAGGACACGGCAGACGCAAAGGAGGCAGAGGCAGTTGCAGCCACCAGTGCCACTGTGGCTGCCACAAGGTAACCACACTGTTGCCAAGGACACTGCAGATGCAACAGAGGTAGTTCCAACTGCTGGCACCACCTCTGCCTCCACAAGGTGACCCCACTGCTGCTGTGGACTGCACAGATGCGATGCATATAGTTGCAGCCACTGGCACACCTGCCACCACCACGAGGTGACCCCATTGCTGCTGCAGACTGCACAGACATGAGGCAGGTAGTTCCAGTGCCCCTGCTGCCCTCATGAGGTGACCTAACTGCCACTATAGACATCATAGATGTGAGGGAGGCAGTTGCAGTGACCAGCACTGCTGCCACATACATGAGATAACCTGTTGCCACCAAGGACACTGATGATGTCAGTGAGGCAGTTGCAGCCACTAGTGCTGCTGCTGCCAGTGCAAGGTAAACCCACTGCCACTGCAGACACTGTAGCTGCATGGGCTACCACTGGAGACACTGCACCCAAGTGGGTGCTCCAAACCACCACTGCTGCACCTGCTGCCACCACTGGCACCACCAGGCAGCCACCATCACTGCATGAGTAGCCCACCACCACTGGAGCCACTGCTGCCACATGGGCAGCCCACCAAACCCACAACCACAACCACCACCATAGCAAGGGTGGCCTGTTACCACAGCAGCAGCCATAGCAGCCACTGCCACTGTGCGAACAGACTGCTGACCATTTGACTGCATTGACACAACAAGGGTCATCATCAGACTCCAGGGACGAATAATAGAAGAAGCAACTGATATATAAGATGAGCAGACATCAATGTAGAGATATTAGAAATATGAAAAAACAGGAAATTATGAGTCCACCAAAGGAATACAATAACTCTGAAGTAACAGACTCCATAGTTCAGTAAACTCTTGAAGTTACTGAAAAGGAATTCAAAGTAAAAATCTTAAGGAAACTCAATGAGATAGAAGAAGATGCAGTTAGATGACACAATGAACTGAGCAAAATGATCCAGAATATGAAGGAGAAAATTTACAAACAGATTAATACACTTAAAAGAATGTAGCAGAACTCTTGGAACTGAAGGATTCATTCAATGAAATAAAAAACACAAATGATAGCTAAGCATCAGGCTAGAGCAAGCAGAAGAAGTAATTCCTGATCTTGAATGCAGTCCCTTTGAAATAACTCAGTGGACAAAAATAAAATGAAAAAAGAATTTTAAAAAATGAAGAAAATCTAAGAGAGTTAGCAGACAACCTAAAGCACACAAACACCCAAATCATGGGTACACCTGAAGGGGGGTAGAAAGGAAAAGGCATTGAAAACATACTCAACAAAAAAATAGCAGATAACTTCCCAGGTATAAGGAGAGACACGGACCTTCAGATTCAGCAGGCTCAAAGATCCCCAAACAGACTCAATCCAAAAAGGTCCTCTTCCAACACAATATAGTCAAACTGGCAAAACTAAAAGACAAAGAGGAAATCTTAACAACAGCAAAAGGAAATTGTCAAGTAACCTATAAGGGAGTCCCCATCAGATTTACAGCAGACTTTTCAACAGAAACTCTACAAGCCAGAAGAGAATGGGATGATATAGTCAAAATACTAAAAGAAAAAAATAAAATTGCCAGCTAAGAATACTACACCCAGAAAGACTATACTTCAGGAATGAAGGAGAAATAGTCTATTTCTGAGACAAACAAAAACTACAAGAGTTCACCACCACATAACCAGCCCTACAGAAATCCTCAAGGGAGTCTTGCATCTGGAATCCAAAAAATAATAATAACTATCATGAATATACAAGAAAGAACAAAACCTACTCGTAGAGCAAAAATGCAAAAAAAAAGATAAATAAATTGTGTCTTACCAACTACAACAAACACCAAAGACAGACCACAAAAAATAAGAAAGGAAAAAAAAAAAAGACATTTCAAACATCCAAATGAAAATCAATAAAATGCCAGAAGTAAGATAATACCTTTCGGTAACAACCCAAAACATAAATGGATTAAATTCCCCACTCAAGAGACACAGACAGGCTAATTGGATTAAAAAGCTAAACTCAACTATATGCTTAATACAAGAGACTCACCTCACTTGTAAAGACACACACAAATTAAGAGCAAAGAAATGGAAAAATATGTACCACACAAAGGGAAATCACAAACGAGCAGAAGTAGCTATTCTTACATCAGGTAAAACAGACTTTAAACCAAAAACTATGCAAAGAGACAAAGAAGGCCACTATGTAAGGATAAAGGGATCTATCCAGTAAGAAGACATAAAAATCATTATATATATGCACCCAACATTGTAGCACCCAGATACATAAACCAAACAGTATTAGACCTAAAGAAAGATATAGACACAAATAAGATAATAGTTGTGGACCAGAACACCATTTTCTCAACACTGGACAGTTCATCTAGGTAACAAATCAATAGAAAAACAAAGGATTTAAACCACACTTTAGACCAAATTGGACTTGGCAGATATCTACAGAACATTTTACCCAACAACCAGAATATACATTCTTCTCATCAATGCATGGAACATTCTCCAGGATAGACCACATGTTAGGTCACAAATTAAGTCCAAATAATCTTTAAAACAGTTGAAATCATTTCAAGTATCTTCTCAGACCACAAAGGATTAAAATTAGAAATAAATAGCAAGAAAAACTCAGGAAACTATACAAACATATGGAAATTAGACAACATGCTCCTGAATGACATACAGGTCTAAGAAAAAATTAAACAGGAAATTTAAAAAACTATTCAAAGGTAATGAAAATAAAGACAAATCATACCAAAACCTGTGGGATGCTGCAAAAGCAGTACTGAGGGAAGTTTATGGCAACAAATGCTTACATCAAAAGGATAGAAAGAGCTCAAATAAGCAAACTAATTCAACACCTCAAAGAACTAGAAAAACAAGAACAATCCAATCCTAAAATTAGTAGATGGAAAGACATAATTAAGATCAGAGAGGGACTAAATGAAATAACCCCCCCCCAAAAGTGATACAAAAGATCAGTGAAATGAAAAGTTGGTTTTTTGAGAAGATAAACTAAACAAACAAGCCATTATCTAGGCTAATTAAAAAAAGAAGAGAGATGACCCAAATAACAAAAATCAGAAATAAAAAAGGAAACATTACAACACATACCAGAAAAATACAAAGAATCATTAGAGACTATTATAAACAACTATATGCCAACAAATTTGAGAACCTAGAAGAAATGGATAAATTTCTGGACACATACAAACTACCAAGTCTGAACCAACAAGACACAGAAAACCTGAACAGACCAATAACAAGCAATAAGATTGAAGTAGTAATCAACAGTCTCCCTACAAAGAAAAGCCCAGGACAGGATAGCTTTACTGCTGAATTCTACTACAACTTTAAAGAGGAATTTATACCAATTCTCTAAACTATTCCAAAAATTGAAACAGAGACCATTCTCCCGAACTCATTCTACCAGCATCACCCTGATACCAAAACCAGAGAAAGATACAACAAAAAAAGAAAACTATAGGCCAATACCTTTGAGGAACATAGTTGCAAAAATCCTCAATAAAATATGGGCAAATAGAATACAGCAATACATCAAAAAATTAAACACCACTATCAAGTGGGGTTCATCCCAGGGATGCAAGGATGGTTAACATATGCAAGTAAAAAAAAGTGATACACCACATCAACAAAATCAAGGACAAAAACCAGATGATTATTTCAAGAGATAATTATCTCAATTATCTCAAGCATTTCACAAAATTCAACATCCCTTCATCAGTAAATTTGTTATAGAAGGAAAGTATCTCAACACAATAACAGCTACATATGACAAACCCACTGCCAATATAAAGCTAAAACCTCTGCCCTTAAGAACAGGAACAAGACAAGGATACCCACTTTTGCCACTCCTATTCAACATAGTATTGGAAGTATTAGCCTGAGTAATCAGGAAAGAGAAAGAAATAAATGGCTTCCAGATTGGGAAAGACAAAATCAAATTGTCCCTGTTTGCAGATGACATGATCATATATACAAAAAGGCCTAAAGACTCTACAAAATAACTCTTAGGGTTGATAAATGCTTTCGGTAAAGTTGCAGGATACAAAATCAACATGCAAAATCAGTAGAGTTTTTATACTTCAACAATGAACTAGCAGAAAAAGAAATCAAGAAAGCTTGTCCATTTATTAAAGTCACCAAAAAAATAAAATACTTACAAATAAATTTAACCAAGGAGACAAAATATGTCTGCAATGACAATTGCAAATCACTGTTGAAAGAAATTAAAGAGGACAGAAAAAGATGGAAGGACATTCTATGCTCCTGGTTTAGGAGAATTAACATGGTGAAAATGTCCATACTACCCTAAGCAATCTACTGATTCAATGCAATCCTCATTAAAATACCAATGACATACTTCACAGAAATAGAAAGAAAAAAAAATCCTAACATTAATATGGAACCACAAAAGACCCTGAATAGCCAAAGCAATCATGGGCCAAAGAAGTAAAGCTGGAGGTATAACACTACCTGACTTCAAATTGTACTACAAAGCTATAGTAACCAAACCAGCATGGTACTGGCATAAAAACAGACACTCGGACCAATGGAATAGAGTAGAAAATCCAGAAATAAATCTACAAGCTTATAGCCAAATGATCTTGGACAAAGGCACCAAGAACAAATGCTGGGGAAAATACTGCCTCTTCAATAAATTGTACTGGCAAAACTGGACATTCTCGTATAGAAGAATGAAATTGGACCTGTACCTCTTGCCGTATACCAAAGTCAACTTGAAGTAGATTAAAGACTTGAAAATAAGATGTGAAACTATAAAATTACTAAAAAAAAAACCATACGGAAAACACTTCAGGATATAGGACTGGGCAAAGACTTTATGAATTTGACCCCCAAAGCACAGGCAACAAAAGGAAAAATAAACAAATGCGATTATATCAAATTAAAAAGCTTCTGCACAGCAAAAGAAAATTTAAGAGTGAAAAGACAACATACAGAATCACATTAAATATGTGCAAACTATATATCAGGTAAAAGATAATATCCAGAATATACTTAGAGCTCAAATACTTAACAGTGAAAAAACAAATAACCTGATGAAAAAATGGGCAAAGGAGCTGAATAGACATTTCTCAAAGGGAAGATATCCAAATGGCCAACAGACACATTAAAAATGCTCAACATCACTCAGCATTTGGGAAATGAAATCAAAACCACACTGAGATATCATCTCACCCCTGTTAGACTGGCCATTATCAAAAACACAGAAAATAACAAATGCTGATAAGGATGTGGAGAAAGGGGAACATTCTACACTATTGGTGGGACTATATATTGGTGCAACCATTATGGAAAACAGTATGGAGTTTCCTCAAACAACTACAGATAGAATTGCCATATGATCCAGCAATTCCACTGCTGGGTATATACACAAAGGAATGGAAACCATCATGCTGAAGGGATACCTCCATCCCCATGTTTATCATAGCTCTATTTACAATAGCCAAGAGTTGGAACCAACCTAAATGTCCATCATCGGATGACTAGATAAGGAAAATGTGTTATATATACACAATGGAATACTACATTGCCATAAACAGGAATGAAATTCTGCCATTCACAGCAACATAGCCAAACTAGAGAAAATCATGTTAAGTGAAATAAGCCAGGCACAGAAAGAGAAATACTGCATATCCTCACTCATAAGTGGGAACTAAAAAATAAACAAATTTAAAAAAAAGAAAGAAAGATCCAGCAATCACAATAATACATTGAACTTTTTAAAGGAGCAAACAGAATGGAGGCTACCAGAGGTGGGAATGGGAAAGGGGGAGTAAGGTAAGAATTGGTAAAGGGCCACAGAAATTGATTACATTGTACAATGTTGAATATACTAATTATCCTGATTTGAGTATCACATATTGCACACAGATATTGATATTCAACTCTGTACCTCACAGATATATACAATCAACTATGTTACAATAAAAAAATTACCAAAATTTTTTAAAAAGTACTGATATCCAATGTATATAGAGAACTCTTAAAATTTAACAATAAGAAAACAGACAACCCAATTAAAAAATGGGCCAAAAGATATAAAAAGATATCTCACCAAAAAAGACGTACAGATAGCAAATAATGATCTGAAAAGATATTTGACATCATGCATCATTAAGGAACTGCAAACTAAAACAATAAAATAGCACTGTACGCCTATTAGAAGGGCTGAAATCCATAACACTGGCAAAACTAAATTCTGTCAAGGACGTGGAGCAGTAGAAATTCTCACTCGTTGCTAGTGGTAATGAAAACTGGTACAGACATTTTGGAAGACAGTTTAGCAATTTCTTACAAAAATTTTCTGGAAAAAAAAAATACTTGTCTTTTGAAAACTTGAGCATTTTCTTCTAAACTCTTTTGAAGCAAGACAAGTGTGTTCTCATGGGACTCAATCAAACCATGGCCACATGTTTCCTTTTAGCTGCACATATAAATGTTGATACTAGGGCTGGCCGGTTAGCAAATTCAGTTGGTTAAAGCATGGTGTTCATAACACCAAGGTCCAGGGTTCAGTCTTTGTACTGGCCAGCTGTCCAAAAAAAAAAAAAAAAGTGTTGATACTATTAAGATTACTGTTTCTAACTCCTAACCCCTCAATTTCCCTGCATCTGTCAATGCTCTAACCAGTTTAAGTTGAATGAATGCTCCGAAATACCTTTAAACACCCTCTCAACCTTATATTTCCCTTCATTAGTAGTAAATGCTCTAGCTTTTAATGCTTGCTTCTAGAACACAACCTTGTTCACAAAGTATATGAAATCAAAGTATATGAAAAATATCTTGTAAAAGTATATGAAATCCATACGCAGAATAACTAACAGGACAGCTGTAATTAAAGCATTCCTGTGACATTGTTTAATTACTGGAAGTTATAGCAGCTTTCAAATATAACATTTATTACTCTGTTTTATTACACTTTATTGCAAAGACATTGCACAATTAATTGCCTTTCTCTGGATAAAGTCTGGAGCAAATCTTGCTATTTTATATAGGCAATGGATATAGCCTACATTCATTTCTCTTATGCAGTATTTTTTTATTTAGCTACAAATTGTATCATGGCTCTATTAGGATAGACAAAATGAATTGTAATTTAGCAAGCTCTCTCTGGCTTCCTTTTGTCAAGAATATATACGTATTATCCTCCAAAGAAGGAAAACTATGCATCGAGAATTCCTTTGAGCCAGTCCCCTGCCAGCTTTTCATTTCCAGCTACTATACACCAGAAATGAGTTAAAAGGCTTTTGTTTCTTGTATATAAAAAGAAAATTCCTATATCTTTGTCTCCAGTCTTTTCTGATGGAGTAAATGGTCTTTCTAATGGGAAGAAAAACACTCAGGAGAAGGAGATTGTACAGGAAGAACTCCAGACAATATTACCCAATAAATATACATGGAGTGAATTGTGAATAAGGGCAAGGCACAATCCCACAACTGCCAAAAATAAATGTGATGTTTTTATTAAAGGAGATACTAATAGACATGCTAATATACTCTGAGGGGGCTACAATTCCAGTAAGATTTCATGGTCTGCCAAATCATTCCAGGTTTGGAATAAGCAGAGTCCTAATGACACGTATTGAATATGTCAGTCACAACACAGCATGCATAAGTAAGAGAAACATAGCTTATTGCCATTAGTTGCTCAGGGAAGCAAAGTTAAGAAAGTTAAATTGTAAGACAGAATGTGAAAGACTCACAAATATAAGATGGGTCTCAGGCCATTTGTGGCCCCAGAGGGGTAGAGCAAATTTTCCTGGGTGAGTACATACATAGATGGGTTTTCACCTCAACATTAGGCAGCCATCCAATAGCTAGAACTGTGTAAGGGTGAAATAGTCTAGTTTAAGAGGGAGATATCAGGGGTGCCTAAATAAAAATAATTAAGCAGGGATGCTAAAGGATTTTACTCATCAGATAGGTGAACCACTTAAGAGAGTTCTAATCCATGTCAGCATGGATTTTTAAAAAAATCATCAAGACTTAAGCTGATCGTAGCAAAGCATGAAGGTGGATAACTGGAGACATAGGGGGTTTTAGAGGAAACTTCTGAGCACATTAAACTACTTTAGATGTAGATGGTGTTGGCTCTACTTTTGGTTTTCAGTTTCCTGGATAGAATCACTTGAATTATTCAGCCTATATTTATTAGTTAAGATTGGGGGACTTATTTTTTCAGCCCCCCAATCTAATGCTCTAATGACTACTAATATTTCCTCTAAGGATCAGTTTAAAAGCTATACCTCAAGCTGTCTTAATTAAGCAATCCACAGCAAGGGAAGTCAGGGATACCTCAGAGATACCATGGGCAGAAAGCTCAGGTAGTAAGATTCATGAGAACCAGAACTGAAAAGAGTAAAACAATCCCATTCTAAAGCAAGCTTTTCTTTCTCCTGACTGGTGTGTTTATATCTGTCCTGCTTCCACCAAAGAGAAGTAAGCCTACAGTTGGGTCACCACAGAACAACCTTCCTCCCAACTCTACATCTCTAGTACCCTATCCTATAGCTCTAGTTTCTGACTCGGTCCAAATTATCAAGATAACCTGAGCAACTCATTTTATATCAGTAAATTCTTTGGTCCAATAAACCTTTACAGTATCACATTGTGTCCACCTATATTAATACATTGCTAGGATCCACCTTTCAACAAGGCATACAAGGGCATTTGCAAAGAAGAGAACCAAGCTTCTTCAATTATGCTAATTCTGACAATCTGCAATCTCCTACTAGATTTTTCTCGATGGATGCCATGGTGGCATCTCACACTCATCATGTCCCAAACCAAATTCGTCACCCTTCCTTTTCTTAATTTTTCTTATGCCTTCCCTTTTGAAACAATTCTTGTAGCCTTTCCATTCTTGTGTATCCTCAATGTTGAGAAGCTGATGATATACTTTAGGGATCTGTGGATATGCAAATATCCTGTATGATCATTAAGTATAGTAATGACATAGGTTATGATCAGTAAATGTGCTGGTTTTATAGAATTATTTTATGTGACCACTAAACATTTACTAAGTGTTTACTGTATGCTCAGCACTGTGTTAAGGCACTGGAGACGAAACAAGTTAACATTGCTGATTAAACCCTGTTTCCAATACTTGTACACAAAATGATTTCAAGTGAATTCTCTACATTCCCAGTCACTTTTCACTTACAAATCATGTAAACTGTGTAAATCCTCCTGTGGTATAGATGTTGTCACTCTTCTGCAAAATTGAGGCAAACTCTTGAGTAACAAGATGAGGTAGTCTCTCCCAGCTTTCAAGTTTTCTTATATCATCTGTGCTTTTCTCCATGTTTTTGAGTCTAAATAAAAAATTCACTTCTGTCAGTTTCAATAGCTACTTCAGTAAATACTCATCCTCATCCCCTTTAATTCAGCAGAGATTTTAAAGACACTATTGATAACGAAAAAAATCAAATTATAGTTTTGCAACTACAGGCGAAGTTGGCATTCATTCTCTTAACAAATTGTTTATTCTGATTTAGCAACAGCAGCAAGCATTTAGGAATGCTGAGTAAGTGGTCCTGAAGACAAAATTGTTCAAGACACAAAATGTTATTTCATGGTTCTGTATATTCTTCCATTTAAATTCCCAAATGTGAGTGTTCATTCTTCAATATCTTTTTGGGAAAAATAATTGTGATTCTATTAATAATAAAAATAATAATCTTTTCAATAAATTATGTTCATAAGAGGTTTTGTGTAAGTGCATTCATGTGTTTGGCAAACACTATTAATCTTCAGTGTATGCCAATTACTTTTATGTGTTTAAAGAAACTAATATATTGAGGTAGCTTGATAGATTTCTTGTTACCAAGGAGTATTTTCAGTCAAAAAGAGTATTTTAGTATTGTATCTAATACAATACTAAAGTTTACATAACTCTGAACTCTAAAATACCAAGTGAAAAAAGAAAATTTTCAAACTAAAGGCCCTTTTGACACCTTGTACTGCTGTATTGGTTTCTAGTGGTGCAAACAGACTTGCATTTGAGGTTCACAACAAGATTGCCAGTGACGGTGACATTTTCATTCCTATTTCAGAGATAATAACATAGGTACAAAGAGGTTAAGTGACTTACCCACAAAAAGTGAAAAAGCCTAACATAAAATTATACCCTCTATAACGTCTAACTCTTTTTTAAAAACATCCTCACTCAAATTTCTTAAAACCCTAAATTGAGGAAGATTTTGACTACTCTATCCTGTACAATAGCCACAGGGGGAAAAAAACTCTTTTTACATATTTTGGAAGAAAGATTATAGACCAACTCATGTCCTATAAATCACATTTAATCAAAAGGCCTAATGCCTGGGATAAAGGCAAGTGGCCTTTTGATTTGCTCAGGATTTTGGATTAAAGGGGATTGTGTGATTATCCTTATTTTCTGATTTGAATTATAACTCATTAAGTGATGTCAAAGCTACATCTAATTTCTTCAAAGAGCTGAAGTTTTTTTTTTTTTTTTTTTCTTTTTGGTTGGTGTGGTTTGGTTTCCCTGGATAACAACTTTAACCCGTAACTCTTTCTTTGGTTAATTTGAGATGGACTAGTTACATTAAGGCCTACTGGTTTTTATAAAACTTCCATTTCACAAAATTAAAATGTGGCCAATCAGGACTAAACCCAATTTGGAAATACATCTCATTAGAGTTTGGTTGTTCATGATGATATTGATGATGTTGATAGGTTACAACACTAAAAGCCTATCTGGGCTTTTGTTTGTATGCTTGTTTTTTGGCTCAAATATCTTCCTTTTTTGTTTGGGCCACTCTCCTTCATGCTTTGTCCACTTCAAGGGTTACGAGAGGAGTGACAGCTTTGCCTCCAAGGTAGGTCACATACCTACACAGACTAAATAAAATGATGGGTAGAAAATACTTGGCATATTACCTAGTAGGTGAGCAATCAATAAATGAGAACTGTTGTTAACACAAGGCCTTTACTTTTCTATATTGACATTTGTTAACAAAAGCCAAGCAGAAGTCAATGAAGATATAGATCATAACTGGATTTATTAATTTATGGGCCAATTTTATCTTCATCGGATGCATGTCTTATCACATATTTTTATTTATTTAGAGAGACATGCTGTCATGATTACCGTTCAATTTGTGGTTGTCCTTGGACAGAAAGCAATTGTCATACAAACTACTTTTGTTGTCACCTCAGCCACAAAGCCAGTAATGTCACTTATATCCCCCCTCCACATTCAATCTGTCACCATATCCTGCTGTTTAATCTTCCACAGCATCACTAATATCAGTCCCATGCTCTCCGTTCTTGTAAACATGGCATTCTGGCCCTTACCACAAATTCAAGCTAAATTCTACCTATTTCCCATGAACCCACCTCATTTGCATCACCTATTTCCTTAAGAAATAAACAGATCCAAAGTCTTGACCAGAGAACTGAAATCCTGCCCTAAAAACTTCTATACCCAAACTATGAGCAACAGAAAACACACACTGACTTCCCCCAACAATCTCATTTTGGAATTCTATGTGTTGTTTTCCCTTCTTACAGGAAGTCAGCGTAACTAAGTTTGCTTACATCATAGCAGGTTTCTTTACCTGAAGAGGGCATTTCCATACTACATTAACAATCTCACATAGGATCCAGTTTCTAAATATTCCTATTATTTTGACCACCCACCCAGCCATCCCCACTGATCACCTGATAGAAATGAATGTTTTCTCAATCTATCCAGCTGGTCCAGAGTTTTCAAAATCCTTTGTCATGAATTCCACTATTTTTAATGCACAGAGTCAAAATTTCTTACTTCCTATGAACTTTATCAATTCTTTTTCTCTTGTCTGAAAAACTAATTTATCTAAGGTAGGAATAAGCTGTCCATTGCCAACTACTCACTCTCTTTAATATTCCCCCCAATATAAAGTTTACTCTCATATTTCTCACAATTATTTTATTATTTACATCCAGAGCAATGAATCTCAATTGTATTTGTGGTGTGAATGGGTAGAATGGGTGGATGGGGTTAACCAGGGAGGCATATTAAAATCTCAAAGGTGGGGAAATTAATTTTTTTTAAAAAGTCAGTAAAACATGATTGACAGGAAAGGTAAACTAAATGGTGCTTTTATTTAATTCATACTACATTCAAAAAATATTTTAGGTAAGTAGACAGGCCTAACAGTTTCCAATAAAATGATAGGAGCTAATTTTTTAAATGATGTATCTTTCAAAGAATTATATTTTCTTCTTGCTTTTAGTAGGTGTTTAAAAATATGTTATTTACTTTGAAATTTCAAATAACATTAAAGCAGAGCATTTCATTTATGCCCTTCAAGATGTAGGTTTTGTAAAAATTTGAGAAAAACAAGTGCATATCCCATTTCAAAAGCTAACCACTTTGACTTCACTCAAGCGTTCATTAAAATATCAACTTCTATATGACATTTTCTATCACCAGAAATAGCATTGTACCTCACTAGCCACAATATAATCTCTGACAAAAACTAATGGAAGGTGTTGCATGTAGAAGTTTCTCTAAACTTGCCCCTCTTGCCTCCAAAAATAAAATACTTAGAAATGAAATGGAGTAACAACTACAAAGTGAAATCTACACATATAAATGTGGAAATCTCAAAAGGTAGAAATTATTGATATTTACTACCTTGTTTCCACCAACCAACACTTTCTAATAGTTGAATGTGGAATCTTAGCAACAGACAGAACTTTAGAAACCGTCTAGTCCAATATCTCCATCCCTCATGGGAAGTCCTTCTATTTGACTTTTGTCTTAATGTCTGAGATCAATCATTTCCAATGACAGGCAGCTCATTCCTTCTAGAAAGAGGCTCTTCCATTTTTTGGTTTTTTTTTTTTTTAATGAAAAGAGAAGAACTGAAAATTTCCTGCTCGCAGCACTATTGGTCCTATCTATGCCATACGGAGCAACACAAAATAAGCTTAATCATTTCAACAAGATAGATCCTTAAATACTTCCAATGCACACAAAAAAACTTCAAAGTCTTCTATTCTCTAGGCTGCCAGTTGTTTCAGCTATTCATTTTAGAAAATGGAGATGAGTTAAAATTATGAATTTGAGTCAGATTGACCTAGCTCTGAGTACCAGGTCTGTCCTGCATTAGCTGTAAGTCCTTGGGCAAGTTATTTAACCTGTATGAAACTTAAGGTTTCATCTGTGAATAATACCATTTAATTTATACATTTATTATGAGGATAATTAGATAATTATGTAACTTGCCAAAGTGCACATAAAAACTTTCAAAAAAGTGTTGCTATTATCATTAACTTTGCTTTATCATTATCTCTAGAGGATTCATTCCCAGAAATCTAACAAATCTTTAATAATAACAATGAGAATAATAAACTTAACAAAAATTATTATTACTGCGATGATTACAGTTACCATACAGGTAGAGTGTTTGATAAGGTTTTTCTTATTAGATTCTCCCAACAGCCCATGAAGTCGGTAGTACTCTCCATATACAGTTGGGAAAACTGAG
Source organism: Cynocephalus volans (assembly GCF_027409185.1). NCBI lineage: Eukaryota > Metazoa > Chordata > Mammalia > Dermoptera > Cynocephalidae > Cynocephalus > Cynocephalus volans. The sequence continues at coordinate 138,502,457 of NC_084461.1, read as the reverse complement.
GTTTCCAGAGGTGGTACAACTTGCCAGATCTCTGCCCAGGAAGGCGTAAGGCTAAGTTAGAATTTTTATCTATCTGAATTTAAAGTTCATGTTGTTAACTATATTGTATTTCTAATTTTTTGTTTCTAATTCTGCCTAAGTTTTTACAGGTGGTAACGATTCAATGCTACATCCACCTTATTCTTTGACTATTATCATGGGAATAATTCATAAAGTCAGTCAAAAGTCGAGCTACTATGAGAGTTTCATTACTAAAGCAACTATTCTTGCACACTGTGTGTGTGTGTGTGTGTGTGTGTGTCTGTGTGTATAATTAATTAAAGCAACAAATACTGGGCAAAAAGAAGACAGTTCAAAAACTGGGATTAGATCACCTAGTGGTTACACCAGGGGGAGTGGAGAAAATGGACTTCCTTTTAGCATCTACTCTTTGTCTTATGCTTTATATGTGATCGCATCACTTGATCTTCCTGAAGAAACTATGAAGTTAGAATTACAGCCATTTTACAGAAGAGAAACTGAAGTTCAAAGAAGTTTGCTAAGTCGACAAAGATCACCTCACTAATAAGAAGTGAAGATAGGATTTGAGCCCAGGCCTGTACGAAGCCAAGGAGGGATGACACAGGAGAAGGAGAATAAAGGAAACTATTTTTAGCTTTAAAATTCCAGCATGCAGGCCTGCAGAGACTCAGAACACAATGACTTCTGCTAGGGTACAAGGAAGGCTCCCTGCACTGTGAGAACAGCTTTCCATATGTTTTTGCTTCTCATCCTTAACAAGAAAAAACTATTATTTTTCCTAATGTAAAGATAAAAAAACAAGGTAGATAGGCTCAGTCTTGCCCAAGTTTATACAGCCAGTTAAACCGATGGAGCCAGGATTCATTCTTCACGTAGCCAATCTCCAGAGAGTGAGCTCTTAAGCACTACTCGAAACTCAAATTTTATAAGGTTTCTCTAGATTTGGCAGAAAAACTAAACATAAATGCCAGTAGGTAGGTGCCTTAGAAAGGACCCTGTAATCAATTACTGAGAGCAGAGGGTTGTTAGAGCCCCATGCAGATCTGAGGTCCTAGAGTAGCAAGGACATGGAATGGACCTTGGTCCCTGGAAAAAAGCCAAGAATTCCAGTAATGTCCCTCTATGTTACAGGAGCAGAAGAAAACTGTTTAGTTGAATCACCAAGACATGATGTGGACTTGAGAAAACCTCACAGACTTCCCCACTGCCAAGAGCAATGCAGGACCAATAGAAGGTTTCCTATGCCCCCAAGTGCAGCAAACACACAGCCCAAAGAACTTGGGAACTGTTTTCTTAATACTATCTGGATGGGACAGAGGATATCAGATGGGATATCCAGGACTTCCTATGGTTTGTGTGTTCCCCCCAAAGTTCCTATGTTGGAAACTTTATCCCCAAAGCGCCTTTGTTGGAAGGTGGGACCTATTGAGAGGTGTTTGGGTGATGGGAGCGACACTCTCATGAATGGATTTATGTTGTCATTTTGGGAGTGGGTTCCTTATAAAAGGATGAGTTCAGCCCCATTTTGTGCATTCACTTGCTCTCTTGCTCTCTCTCTATCCCTCTCCCTCTCACCCTCTGCCCTGTTAAGAATTGACAAGAAGGCCCTCGCCAGATGCTGGCCCCTCAGTCTTGAACTTCCTAGCCTCCAGAACTCTGAGCCCCGAAATTTCTGTGAATTATAAATTGCCCAGTCTGTGGTATTCTGTTATAAGAGCACAAGCCAGACTAAGGAAGGACCAGATTCTTACCCCCACACCAATTATAACATGATATAAGTTTTCCTTGACTACTGTCCAAATATGAGAATATTTGCAATGACAGTAAATTCATTTATTTTTTTCTAGAGACAGCCTTTTTTTTCTTTTTGTGAAATGAAAGGAGAACTGACATTTTCTTGCTTGTAACATCCACCCACTAGTCCTAGTTATGCCATATGGATTTTGGTACACAAAATAAACGTACACACTTGCAATATTAGGAACCTGAAATGATTAAGAAAAATCCCTGCTTTATCCAGAACAAGTATTAAATTCAGTTAAATGGAGAAATGAAGCTACAACTTGGGAAAAGATACGTTTGTGGCTGTGATGTATGTGCAACAGGTAGGAATGCTGCAGGAAAATGTGAGACAAGGACTAATATCTAGGCTTATGTACCTGAAGAGCAGAGCAATCATCTCTCTGTTTTGATCTGCAGGTGTGCACACTTTACCAGTTGTAAAATAATTGTTCAGTAGCTCAACCAGGCAGGATTGGCTCTAGGGCCTGCTCTATTTTCCAGCAGGGTTGATTCAGGTCATGAGAGATTTCCCCCCATGTCATTACATCTATATAACTGTCATATTCACTCCACCATTCACACCATCACTTGCTAATGCTTTCTTCTAAGATAAAATTCTGTTTTCTGATTATTTTCAATAGATACTTCATGCCTATACCTGAAGCTTTTGATTTATAGACTACTGGATAGAAGAGTGAATTCTTTATAGCGTCAGGACACATTAAGATTTAAGCACGCACACACACATACACAATATCAAAATGGAACAAACTCCAAGGTAGCTTGCCAGTACTCTGAAGTGTAAATTGAAAACCTAAGGAGCAGCACTTCTATAGCAATAAAACTCCAGAAATATATACTCATAAAGGTAGTGCTTTGCAAAGCAAATAACAAATAACACTGGAAATGCTCCTTCCCCAAATCTTGAATCACTATGACAGCTCCAATATGTGTGAATTTTAAAATACTTATAAAAATAATACTAGGTTTTAACTGAAAGCCGCAATGTGTGGGTATTTATTTTGTCCTATATCCTACCTCCAGCATTCATCAAAATCTATAAAGGGGTTGAGACAGTCTCTTTAATAAATGGTGTTGGGAACACTGCATATCTACATGCAGAAGTTGAAATTAAAACCTCATCTCACACCGTACACTAAAATCAGTTCAAAATGGATTAAACACATAAATGTATTTAAAACATGTATTTAAATGTATTTAAAAAGGGGTTGAAATAGGCTAAGACCATAAACACCTAAACCCTATACTTGGCAATTTAAACGCAGAGATTACATTCTAAATGGACACTGTTGCTACCAATGAAAAATGTGCCTTGGTATTTTTGTGAATTGTACCTGTACATATTTTGATCTAAAATACTTCTCAGATATAATGCTAAAACTTTAAATGCTACAAAGAAGTAGACCAGATTATCAACTATTTCCATCATTACTAAATGTTATGGCTGGCCTCAGCTGTCACTGAATCAGCTAAGGTCTAGATGACAGAAATGGCATTTGTAGCTATGTCACTAAGAGACAGTAATATAAATAAAGCTCTGGCTTCTATTTTTAGCCTGACCTCAATAAAGTATTACAGAGGTACAACCACTTCTCAATGAAGCTTCATCTATTCAGATCACAAGCTCTCTTTTTAACAGACTTGGAGATCATAAAGCATGTGAAATTATTTTTTTCCCAATGCAAGAAATATGAAAAAAAAAAATCAGTAAGAATGCTTTCATGATACAACAGGTCAGTAAAACTTATGTCTGAAAAAAATGGAAATTCTGACTCAAAGAAAGGTATACACACATATGTACATATGTATGTATATTTGCGTATATATGTACATAATCAATGTGTTTGTTTTTCCAATTTTATCAAATTGTATAATCATTTTTAAAAATCTATTTTTTCCCAGCATTTTCACTGCTCTTTCCTAATTTCATCTTTATAATACTCTTATAGGAAAAGTTGAAGGGATGTAATTATCTCTTAAAAGATGAAGAAACAGGAAAAGGGGTGTACTAACGGGAACAAAACTATGTTATCTATCCTAAATAGACATCATTATAGAATCAGATATCTAAATAAATCATTGTGCAGTATATGCATGTACTGAAACATACTGTACTCCATAAAAATAAATATAGATAAAATTGAAAAAAAAAGATGAAGAAACTGAGGTAGATAAAGATCCAATCAATTTCACAATGTCACAAATTGAGAATCTAGGTCTCTTGGGAATCTCAACTATGTAGTAGTACAAAAAAAAAAAAAAGAGTAAGAAATTGTCCAGAAACATTGATATGATTAAAGTATATTTCTTCCTTATAAATTTCTCATCTCTTTTGAGGTGTTGAGACATTTTTATTACCAAGATAACGAAGGACAGTGAGGCAGTGAGTGGATGGGTGAGTTTACTATGTATATATAACACTGTACTAGGTCCTGTGGAATGAAGATGGAAATGAGACAGGGTTAAGTATAAACAGGGCATAGTTCTTTTTCCCTTCCAGGAAATTTAGGATAAGCACAAATAACCACATAAAATATGCAAGTGCACTGCTATTTATATTTGCAGGATGGATGTACATAGGCACATGCAGGGAATAGGGATTAAGCCATTCTTCTACCATTTGGCAGACAGAGTTTTAAAGATTGAAAAGAAATGAATAATCCAATTAAAAATAGGCAATGGAGTTGAATAGAAATCTCATAAAGGAGGACAAACAAATGGCCAACAGGTACATGAAAAAAATTCTTAACATCCCTAATCATCAAAGCGTAACCAATTTGAAATATCATCTCACCCCAGTTAAACTCACCATTATCAAAATGACTGAGAATAACAAATTCTGGCAAGGATGCAGAGAAAGGCAAACCTTTCTGCACCGTCAGTAGGCCTGTAAATTAGTACAGCCATTACGGAAAACAGTATAGAGGTTTCTCAAACAACTACAGATAGAACTACCATATGATCCAGTCATCTCACTACTGGTTATCTATCCAAAGGCAAGGCAATCATCATGTCGAAGGGATACCTGCACTCTCATGTTTATTGCAGCTCTATTTACAATAGCCAGACTATGGAATTAACCTAAATGTCCGACCACAGATGACTGGATAAGGAAAATGTGGTGTATATACATACAACAGAATACTACTCAGCCATAAAAAGGAATGAAATTCTACCATTTGCAGCAACATGGATAAGCCTGGAGAAAATTATGTTAAGTGAAACAACGCAGGTGAAGAAAGAGAAATACCACATGTCTTCACTCATAAGTGGGAAATGAATTAATAAATAAACAAATAAACAATAAAGAAAGAGAGAAAGAAACAACAATCACAATAATACATTGAAAGTATAGGAGAGGACAGAACTGTGGTTACTGTGATTACTAGAAAGTGGAAAGGGGGAGGGGGAGGAGGAGGGAAGGGAATAATGAGAAATTAATGAGAAATTGATTAATGGACACAAAGATTGATTATATATTGTAATTATGAGTAAGCTAACTATCCTGATTTGACCATCACATATTGTATACAACTACTAATAGTGAACTTCGTACCCCACAAATATGTATAATAAATTATGTTTCAATAAAAAAAAGAAAAAGAGAAAAAAAAAAACAACTGAGTAATTGTACAAACTGTGACTAGGAAATAGAGTAAGAATGGGATCCAACTTATGATTCTGGCCTTTCTCATACAAGATTCAGGCCAACATCACCAAGACCTCAAAAAAGAGTTCAGGCCACAATAGCAATCTTAGCAAAATCCCAATTTAGGACACTGAAGTTGGCCAAATTAATTTTTGCCAAATATAAACTGTTGGCCATGATACTGTTCAAAACTAGACTCAAAATGGGATGAGGTTAAGTTCTATTAAACGGTTGCCATCTTCCAAAATAGTCAGGTGCTAGCAAATATATGGCAGTTTTCTTTCTTGCAGCCTTATAGTAAATTTGAGTCATATCTCTTCTCTTTTTTTTTCCTCCCAGAGTGTGATTTATGTAATGTCTTTCATGTTGTTTGAATGACAATGTCAAAACACAATTTTAATATGTGCAACACTGTAATTAATGTCAAAATTCTATTAAAGCGGTTCTTTCCTTCATTAGGCAAATTATTAAAAGATTTTGTTCATTATTTTTATGATGAATAGGTTAAAAAACATGGAGAAATCATTAATAAAACTTCTCACACATATGTGGATACACAGAGATACACATTCAGTTATTCATCTTTTTTTTTTTTTTTGACCTTTTGACACCTCATAGGTTTTATCTTATTTTTTATTTTTTTTAGTATGGGTACAGGGTTGCTCCCCTGAGAGGTTTTTTGTTATTATTATCATTATTATTGTTGTTGTTGTTGCTTTTGGGGGGTTTTTTTTGTTTTATTTTTTATTGGTTATGAATATTCATGGGGTACAAAGCAAATTGTCACCACTTGTGCCTAAGATGTGATGGCCAGATCCATACTGGCAGCATGCCCATTACCACAAATTGTGATTATACCCCATGTCCCCCACCCAGTTATCCCCTCAATTATCACCAACCTCCTTCCCCATCCCCCTTTCCCCACTCCACTTTGTATCCCTAGATATGTTCTCTCCCTCTGCAAGTCCAACGCACCACTCTGGTCGGTCTTTCCTTTCTTCTTTATCTCTTAGGTTCCACTTACGAGTGAGTACATGGGTGGCTTATTTCACTCAACATAAGTTTCTCCAGGCTCATCCATATTGTTGCAAATGGGAGAATTTCATTCTTTTTTATGGCAGAATAGAATTCCATGGGGTATACATACCACATTTTCCTTATCCAATCATACATCGATGGACATTTAGGTTGGTTCCATATCTTGGCTATTGTAAACAGAGCTGCAATGAACATGGGAGTGCAGGTATCCCTTTGACATGATGATTTCCATTCCTGTGGGTATATACCCAGAAGTGGGATTGCTGGGTCGTATGGAACATCTACCTGTAGTTGTTTGAAAAAACTCTGTACTGTTTTCCATAGTGGTTGTACTAATTTACAGTCCCACCAACAGTGTAGGAGTATTCTCTTCTCTCCACATCCTCACCGGCATTTGTTATTCTCAGTCTTTTTAATTATAACCAGTCTAACTGGGGTGAGGTGGTATCTCAATGTGGTTTTAATTTGCATTTCCCTGTTGACTAGTGATGTTGAGCATTTTTTCATGTACCTGTATGTCTTCCTTTAAAAAATGTCTATTCAGTTCCTTTGCCCATTTCTTAATTGGATTATTTGTTTTTGTACCATGTAATTGCTTGAGTTCCTTGTATATTGTGGATATTAATCCCTTGTCAGATGCATAGTTAGCAAAAATTTTCTCCCACTCTGTAGGTTGTCATTTCACTCTGTTGATTGTTTCCTTTGCTGTGCAGAAACTTTTTAGTTTGATATAGTTTCATTTATTTATTGTTTCTTTTGTTTTTCGTGCTTTCAGGCTCATGTTCATTAAGTCTGTGCCCAGACCTAGTACTGAAGAGTTCCACCTACATTTTCCCTTAGTAATTTTATAGTTTCAGGTCTTTATTTAAGTCTTTAATCCATTTTGGGTTGATTTTAGTATATGGTGATAGATGCATGTCTAGTTTCATTCTTCTACATGTGGATATCCAATTTTCCCAGCACCACTTATTGAAGAAGCAGTCTTTTTCCCAATGTATGTTTTTGTTGCCTTTGTCAAATATCAGACAGCTGTAAGCCTGAGGGGTGGTTTCTGGGTTGTCTATTCTGCTCCACTGGTCTGAGTGTCTATTTTTATGCGAGAACCATGCTGCTTTGGTTACTGTAGCTTTGTAATATAATTTGAAGTCAGGTAGTGTTATGCCTCCAGCTTTATTTTTTTTTTGCTCAGGATTTCTCTGGCTATTTGGGGTCTTTTGTTGTTCCATATTAATGATGAGACTGATTTTTCCATTTCTGTGAAGAATGTCATTGGTATTTTGATGGGGATTGTATTGAACCTTTAGATTGCTTTGGGTAGCATAGACATTTTAACAATGTTAATTCTTCCAATTCCAGAGGATGGAATGTCTTTCCATCTTTTTGTGTCTTCTTTAATTTCTTTCAATAGTGGTTTGTAGTTCTCATTGTAGAGATCTTTCACCTCCATGGTTAAATTGATTCCTAGGTATTTTATTTTTTTGTGCATGACTTAATGGGCTTACTTTCTTGATTTCTCTTTCATTATTGGAGAATATAAATGCAACTGATTTGGGGCATTTATTTGGTATCTTGAAATGTTACTGAAATTATAAACTAGTTCTAGGAGTTTTTTGGTAAAGTTTTTAGGTTTTTCTATATAGAGTATCATATCATCTGCAAATAGGGATAGTTTGACTTCATCTTTTCCAATCTGGATACCTTTATTTCTTTCTCTTGCCTGATTGATCTAGCTAGTACCTCCAGTACTATGTTAAATAGAAGGGGTGAGAGGGGCATCCTTGTCTTGTTCCTGTTCTTAAGGGAAAAGCCTTCAGTTTTTCCCAATCAGAATGATACTGGCAGTGGGCTTGTCAAAGATGGCTTTTATTTTGTTGAGATACTCTCCTTCTATATATCATGAAGGGATGTTGAATTTTGTCAAATGCTTTTTCAGCATCTATTGAGATAATCATATGGTTTTTGTCCTTGAGTTTATTGATGTGATGTATCACATTTATTGACTTTCATATGTTGAACCATCCTTGCATCCCTGGGATGAATCCCACTTGATCATGGTGTATAATTTTTTTGCTGTGTTGCTGTATTCTGGTTGCTAACATATTGTTGAGGATTTTCGCATCTATGTTCATCAAGGATATTGGCCTGTAATTTTCTTTTTTTGTTGTGTCTTTATCTGGTTTTGGTATCAGAGTTATGTTGGCCTCATAGAATGAGTTTGGGAGAATGGCTTCTGTTTCAATTTTCTGGAATAGTTTGAGGAGAATTGGTAATAATTCCTCTTTAAAGGCTTGATAGAATTCAGTTGTAAAGTCATCTGAACTTGGGCTTTTCTTTGTTGGAAGATTACTGATTACTGCTTCAATCTAATTGCTTGTTATTGGTCTGTTCAGATTTTGTCTCTCTGCTTGGTTCAGTCTGGGTAGTTTGTATGTGTCCAGAAACTTATCCATATCTTCCAGGTTTTCTGTTGTCATACAGTTGTTTATAACAGTCTCTAATGATTCTTCATATTTCTGTGGTATTGGTTGTAATGTCTCCCTTTTCATTTCTGATTTTTGTTATTTGGGTATTTTCTCTTCTTTTTTTTTTTAACCTAGCTAATGGTTTGTCCATTTTATTTATCTTCTTGAAAAACCAACTTTTTGTTTCATTGATCTTTTCTATCATTTTTAGGGTCTCTATTTCATTTAGTTCTGCTCTGATCTTAATTCTTTCTTCCTGTCTACTACCTTTAGGATTGATTTTTGCTGTTTTTCAAGTTCTTTGAGGCATAATGTTAGGTTGTTTATATGAAGTCTTTCCATTCTTTTGATGTAAGTGTTTATTGCAATAAATTTGCCTCTTAGTACTGCTTTTGCAGTATCCCACAGATTTATTTTAATTAGTTTCAAGAAATTTTTTGATTTTCTGTTTAATCCCTTCATGGACTCATAGGTCATTCAGGAACCTATTGTTTATTTTCCATATATTTGTATAGTTTCCAGGGTTTTGCTTGTTATTGATTTCCAGTTTTAGTCCATTGTGGTCTGAAAAGATACTTGGAATGATTTCATTTATTTAAAATTTGCTGAGACTAGGTTTTGTGACCTAATATGTGGTCTATCCTGGAGAACGTTCCATATGCTGATGAGAAGAAAGTATATTCTTTAGTTGTTGGGTGAAATGTTCTGTATTTATCTGCCAAGTCCTGTTGGTCTAAGGTGTAGTTTAAATCCTGTGTCTTTTTGTTGATTTGTTGCCTGGTAGATCTGTCCCATACTGAGAGAGGGGTGTTCAGGTCACCCACTATTAATATATTAGGGCCTATTTCTTTCTTTAGGTCTAAGAGTGTTTGCTTTATATATCTGGGTGTGCCAGTATTGGCTGAATACATATTTATGGTTGTTATGTCTTCTAGCTGGATAGATCCTTTTATCATTACATACTGGCCTTCTTTGTCTCTTTTTATGTTTTCTGGTTTAAAGTCTATTTTATCCTATATAAGAATAGCTAACTCCTGCTCATTTTTGGTTTCCATTTGGTGGGTATATCTTTTTCCATCCTTTCACTTTTAGTCTTGTGTGTCTCTACAGGTAAGGTGGGTCTCTTGAGACAGCATGTACTTGGGTCTAGCTTTTTAATCCAATCAGCCAATCTGTGCCTTTTGAATGGGGTGTTTAATCTGTTCACATTTAGGGTAGTTAATGACAGGTATTGTTTAATTCCTGTCATTTAACTGCTTTTTGTTTAGATGTTTTTAATATCTTTTGATTGTTACTTCCCCTTTTATTTCTCTTCTTCAATGTTAGTTGCAAATTTGAGGTGGCATGATTTAGCTTCTTACTCTTTCTCACTGGCATTTTTGTTTTAATGGCAGGTTTTGCACTTTCTTGTGTATCCATGATAGCAATCATCATCATTCAGATTCCATATGCAGGACTCCCTTGAGAATTTCTTGTAGGCCTGGTTGTGTGGTAGTGAAATCCCACACTTTTTGCTTTTCTGGGAAATACATCATTTCTCCCTCATTTCTGAAGGAGAGCATTGCTGGGTAAAGAATTCTTGGCTGGCAATTTTTTTTCTTTTAGTGTTTTGACTATACCATTCCACTTTCTTCTGGTCTGTAGGGTTTCTGCTGAGAAGTCTGCTGTTAGTCTAACGGAGGTTCCCTTATAGGTGACTTGATGCTTTTCTCTTGCTGTTTTTCTCTTGCTACTTTTCGAATTCTTTGTCTTTGAGCTTTGCAAATTTGACTATAATGTGTCTTGGATAGGATCTTTTTGGATTGAATCTGTTTGGGGACCTTTGTGCTTCCTGGATCTGAAGGCCTGCTGCATCTCTCCTTACACGAGGGAAGTTTACTATTATTATTTCCTTGAATAGGTTTTCAATACCTTTTCCTTTCTCCTCCCCTTCTGGAATACCCACAATTCAGATGTTAGAGCATTTGAGGTTGTCAGCTATCTCTCTTAGCTTTTCTTCATTATTTTTATTTCTTTTTTCCTTGTTTTTCGTCTGCCTGGGTTATTTCAAAAAGACCATCTTCGAGATCTGAAATTCTTTCTTCTGCTTGCTCTAGTCTGCTGCTCAAACTCTCTGTTGTGGTTTGTATTTCACTGAGTGAATCTTTCAGTTCTAGGAGTTCTGCTACATTCTTTTTTAAGGTATTTATCTGTTTGTAAAATTCCTCCTTCATATTCTGGATATTTTTTCTGGTTTCCTTGTGTTCTCTAATTGAGTCTTCTTTTATTTCTTAGAGCTTTCTTAAGATCAATGCTCAGAATTCCTTTTCAGACATTTCAAGGATTCCCTGTTCTACGGGGTCTGGAATTTGAGCATTACTGTATTCCTTTGGCATCATATCTTCTTGTTTGCTTGTAGTTCTAGTATTTTTTTTGTTGATGTTTGGTCATCTGGTAGAGGACTTGCTCCTTCTGTTACTCTGAGGTTGGCTATGAGGATAAAGATTTCCTCCTGTATTTGCTCTCCTGGTGACTCTTCTTATATCGATGTAGTCAAGTGGGAGGCAGGTTGCCTAAAGAGTGGCCCTGGCAACTACTGTGGTAGTGAACTGTCCTTGTGGTGACAGATGGTGTGACAGTGTCTATATTATACCACCTTGGCTCCTGTTCCAGCTTTCCATGGCTGTAGACTGAGCCCCTGGTGTTGAGCAGGTCTTGGCTCACCTCGGTGCCTGCTGGGCTGTGTGTACTTCCCTTCCCTGTGGGGCCTTACACTGGGCCCAGGTGCAGCAAGAGTCTCAGCTCACCTCTGCAGCTGCTAGCTGTGGGAACTTCCCTCCATGCCTTAGACTGAGCCCTGGTGCAACATGGGTCTTGGCTCACTGCAGCAGTTGCTGGGACTGTGGGCACTTTCCTCTGGGCCTAAGACTGAGCCCTGATACTACACGGATCTTGGCTCACCTCACCTCTATGTGTGCTTCCCCTCCCACCCCCCTTGCCCCTGGGCCCTGGTGCACAAGCGTCTTGGCTCACCTCAGCGGCTGCTGCAACTGTGGATGCTTCCCTCTGGGCCTTAGAATGACCTTATTCATCTATTTTTAAAGTGACTGTTACTCTCTTTGTATCAGGCTATGTATGGGTCTAAAATGAATATGTTGTTGAATTCAGCTTGCTAGGATTTTGTTGAGGATTTTGCATCCATGCTCATAAAAGATAATTTTACGTTATAGAAGTCCTGTAATTTTCTTTTCTATTTATAGTGTCCTTGTTTGGCTTTGGTATCATGGTAATGCTGGCCTCATAAAATGATTTTGCAACTATCTGTCTTCTTCAGTTTTTTGGAATAGATTGAGAAGGCTTCGTATTAGTTTTTCTTTAAATGTTCGGTAGAATTCAGCAGTGAAGCTATCAGGTCCTGGGCTTTATTTTTATAGGAGACTTTTTATTACTGGTTTAATCTCCTTAATCACTGTTGGTCTGTTCATATTTTCTATGTCTTTGTGATTCAGTTGTGAAGGGTTTTTATTTCTAGGTGTTTATCCATTTCATCTAGGTTATTCAATTTGTTGGCATGTAATTGTTCATAGCAATATCTTTACAATCTCTTTTATTTCTGTAGTATCAGTTGTAGTGTCTCCTCTTTCATTTGAATTTGACTCTTCTCTCTTGATTTTCTTAGCCTAGGTAAAGGTTTATTGATTCTGTTTATCTTTTCAAAAAAAAAACTCTTAGTTGTTGATCTTTTCTATTTTTCCCGTCTCTTTCATTTACTTCACCTGTAATCTTTATTATTTTTCTTCTACTAACCTTGGATTTAGTTTGTTCTTTTTCTACTTCTTTGAGATGTAACATTAGGTTGTTTTAGAATTTTTTTTTTCCTTTTTGATATAGGTGTTCACTGCTATAAACTTCTTAACACTGCTTTTGCTACATCCCATAAGTTTTAGTGTGTTCTGTGTCCATTTTCATTTGTCTCAAGATAATTTTTAATTTCCCTTTTAATTTCTTCTTTGACCCATATGTTGCTCAGGAGCATGTTGTTTAATTTCCATGTATTTGTGAATTTTCTGAAATTCTTGTTATTGATTTCTTGTTTCATACCATTGTGTTGGAAAAAGATATTTGACATGATTTTAGTCTTTTTACATTTGTTAAAACTTGTTTTGAGGACTAACATATAATATATCCTGGAGAATAAATAGTCCCTGTACACTTAAGAATACATGGAAATCAAACATGGAAATTATTACACTGTGGTTGAATAGAATGTTCTCTGCATGTCTATTAGGTCCACTTTGTCTAAAATATAGTTTAAGTCCAATGTTTCCTTATTGATTTTCTCTGGTTGATCCGTCCATTGCTGAAAGTGGGATATGAAGTCTCTACTATCATTATTGCAGTCTATCTCTTCCTTCAGATCTATTAATGTTTGCTTTATATACTTAGGTACTCCAATGTGAATGCATATGTAATTCTTATATTCTCTTAATATATTGACCCATTTATCTTTATATGATGACTCTTTTTTTTCTTTACAGGTTTTGACTTAAAGTCTATCTTACCTGACGTAAGTATAGCTCCCCCAATCTCATTTGCCTTTCATTTACATGAAATATTTTGTCCCACCCTTTCACTTTCAGTTTGTGTGTGTCTCTAAAGGAGAAATGAGTATCTTATAGGGAGCATCTATTTGGGTCTTATTTTTTATCTATTCAACCACTCTAAGTCTTTCAATTTAATTCATTTATACTCAAGGTAATTACTGATAGGTAAGGACTTACTGCCATTTTGTTAATTGTTTTCTGGTTATTTTGTAGATCCTTTCTGCCTTTCTTTTTCTGTTGCTGTCTTCCTTTGTGTTTAGGTGATTCTCTCTAGTGGGATGCTTTGATTTATTACTTTTTATTTTTTGTATATCTATTTTAGGTTTTCGCTTTGTGGTTTTTATGAGGCTTATGTGAAACATCTTAAAGTTATAACAGGCTACTTTAAGCTGATAACAACTTTGATTGCTTATAGAAACTACATTTTTCCTCCACTTCTGACTCCAAATTTTATATTTTTAATGTCATAATTCACATCTTTTTATATTGTGCATCACTTAACATATTATTGTAGCTATTGTTATTTTTAATAATTTTGTATTTTAACCTTTATAATAAAAATGTAAGAGATTTACACAACACCTTTACAGTGTTAGAACATTCCAAATTTGACTGTACTTTTACCAGTGAGTTTTATACTTTCACATTTTTTCATGTTACTAATTTACATCCTTTTCCTGTAAGACACATCTGGTGGTGATGAACTCTCTCAGCTTTGGTTTGTCTGGAAAAGTCTTTATCTTGACTTCGTTTATGAAGGACAGCTTTCCCAGGTACAGTATTCTTTGTTGACAGTTTTTCTTTCTTGCTAACACTTTGGACATATCATCCCATTCTCTGATGACCTGTGAGATTTCTGCTAAGAAATCTGCTGCTAGTCTTATTGAAATTCCCTTATATGTGGTAAGTTTCTCTTCTCTTGCTTTTAGGATCCTCTGTTTAATTTTTGATAGTTTGATTACAATATGTCTTGATGTGGTCTTGTGGATTGAATCTTATTTGACTTTCCTGTATCTAGATATTCATACCTTTTTCCCAGATTTGGAAAATTTTCTGCTATTATTTCTTTAAGTAAGTTTTCTACTCCTTTTTCTCTCCCTTCTGTTACTTCAGTTCCTGTAATTCATACATTTCCTCTTTTGGTTCTGTCCCATAAATTCTGTAAGCTTTTTTTTCATTTTTTTTCCTTCTCAACTGTATATTTGCAAAGGATCTGTATTCAAGTTCACAGATTCTTCTGCTTTATCAATTCTGCTGTTGACGCTCTCTATTTTATTTTTCATTTCATTCATTGTGTCCTTCATCTCCAAATTTTTTAAAAAATAATTTCAAATTTCTAATTTGAATCATTTATTTTTTATTGATTTCATTTGATTGCTTTTATGAAGTTAACTAAGATTTCTTAAAACAATTGTTTTGAATTCTTTCTCAGGCAGTTTATATATTTCTACTCTTTGGGATCAGCTGCTGGGAGGTTATTGTGTTCTTTAGGTGGTGTCATGTCTCCTTGTTTTTTCATGTTTCTTGTTGCCTTATATTGATATTTGTGCATTTGACAAAGAAGGGACTTATTCTAGTCTTTGCAGACTGTCTTTACCAGTCAGCCCACCTAGAGATAGATAGTCTTGTAGCAGAAGTACTTGGGCAGGCTTGCCTGGACTCTGTGTCTGTGGGGTTGGCCTTGAGCTTGGATCCAGGGGGTGAATGTTTTGATTGGATCCACATTTGTGGGCCTGGAGACTGGATCTAGAAGGTCAGGCCTGAAGCCTGGGTTCATAGGCACTGACCTAGTACTGAGATTGGCCTTGAGCTTGAGTCTTTAGGAGCCAGTAAGGCTCTGGAATGAGCTTGGATCCTGAGTCCATGGTGTCTGGCCTGGCCCTGAGGCAGACCAGCAGACTGAGTCCACAGGGGTGGAGTCTGGGTTCTTGTCAAAAGGGCCTTGGTTTGGAGCCTGAGTCTACAGGAGTGATCCTAGAGCCTCAGTCTGCACAAGCTGGTCTAGCGCTTGGGTCTGCTGGGGTGGGAAGGAACCAGGTCTGCTGGAACAGGCCTGGATCCTGTGTCCACTGGAGCCTGAGGCCCCAGGAGCCGACCTGGAGACTGGATGTGTTGATGCTGGCTTGGAGCCTATGTCTACAAGGGCTAGCCTAGAACCTGGGTTCACAAGGATAATCCTACAGCCTGGGTCTGTGCTGACTGGTCTAATCCTAGGCCTGGGTCTGCTGAAGTTTGGGATCACAGGAGTTGACCAAGAAGTTGGGGTTGTGTGGACCAGCTTAGCACTGGGCAGGACTGGTGCCTGTGTCCCCAGGTGTCAGATCAGTGTCTGAGGCCAGGGGTGTTGACTCAGTCTTGGGGCAGGCCTGAAACTTGGGGCTATATAGGCTTACTTGTCTCTGGGACCTCAGGGAGAAACCTGGCTCTAAGTGGACCTGGAATCTGGGTCCATGGTGGTTGACAACTGGGGTTGCAGGGGCCAGCTTGGTGTTGGGGTGGGCCTGAAGCTTGGGGCTGTTGAGGCCAACCCAGTGATGGGGGTAGTACAGAGCCTGGGGCCTCTGGGGCTAATCTGGCACTGAGGCAGTCTTGAAGCCTAAGAGGCTGGACTGATGCTGCAACTGGTCTAGAGCCGTGGGCCACTGGAGGTCACCTGGCAGTAGAGCAAGCCCAACGACCAAGTCCACAGGGCAGGCCTAGAACCTGGGGCTGTGGGATCCTGCCTGGCACTGGGGAGGGCTTGGAGGATCAGTCCATAGGTTCTGGCCTGGAATGTGGGACTGAGGGTACCTTCCAGTACTGGTTTAACAGGGGGCACTCCCAGTACCGGAGTCAGGCAATGTCAGGTGCTCACTTCCACCTGCTTCTCCCAATTGCAGGGTATCTCTGTCTAGGCTGTATTGGCTGGAGTTGGAGGCAGAGTGATGGAGGTAATGTAAAACTGTCCTCCCTACCCTCTTTGATGCATTTTTTTTTTCTTTTAAATTTCTGTGCTATACCCAGGAGCTACAATCTCTCACCTGGTTTCCTTAGCTCTTATGAAGATGTTTTTGTGCATAAGTAAGTTGTTGAAATTGGTGGTTTTGCAGGAGAATGAGTGCTGGAAAGTCCTATTTCACAATTTTGCTGATGTACAGCTAGAAGTTTATCTTTACAGAAGTATTAGGACCAGGACAGAAAAATGTACGTACAAAAATGATTAGTGAAGAAATAATTGTAAGAACAAAAACAGTAAATATGATATTCAGTATGAAAATTGTTGAATATTTTAAGGCAGATCTATGGTCAGAAAAGACTTTCCTTCTTCAAGCAGTCCATTCAGCATTTTTAATAGAACCAGATAGCCCCCAATCCTTTTGATATTTCCACTTATTCCTAGAAACCAGATTCGGAATGATTACCTATGGTAGTAAAACCCAAAAGGCAGATGTAGAGGACACTACCTTGAGTTTCAGAGTCACTTAGCACAAATGAGATTGAGTATTTTCTCAATAAATAATGACTAAAATATAGAAGTTTATTGCATCTGCTTCCTACTGGGCCACATTATAGTCAAACTTTGGAAGAGAAAAAATGTGACTTCAGTCTCGAGCAAGAAGCAGATTGATTGACTTCATGTCTTGCACCAAAAGTTGTTCTCATGTAAGAAGACTTCTTGGATTAATTCCACCTATTCTTTTTTTTTTTTTTTTTTTTTGTCGTTTTCGTGACCGGTACTCAGCCAGTGAGTGCACTGGCCATTCCCAGATAGGATCCGAACCCACAGCGGGAGCATCGCTGCACTCCCAGCGCCGCACTCTCCTGAGTGCGCCACGGGCTTGGCCCTAATTCCACCTATTCTAAGTATTTCCTTACACAGTTATTATAATTTGTATCTTTAGAATTTATTTTTGCAATTCTTATCATGTATCTATATTTTATCTCTTTGTTAAATTGTATAATTATTGATAATGCTGAGTTCTGTGTCTAATTATTTATATCTAAATACATGTGTCTGCAGAGAAAGGGATGAAAAAAGAAAAGATAAAAACATGGTTTTATAGAGAGAGAGTTCTCAAAATTACACTTTAGTGAAAAAAGAATGTAAGTAAACACACCAAATACTTCTGCCTATCACCTCACTTTTTTTATTTTTCTATTGAGAAAAAAAGATGACTATTGAGGTGCTTAGTTGCTATAGTGAACTCAAAATAACAAATGTAGATAGATCAATAAACAGGTTTTTTTTCCCTCCCTAAATCTGGTTCCCATCCATAATTTTAGGTAAATAGTAACCTATTTGTCTCACAATTTTTAAACATCTATGGCACATAACAATCAATAGACTATGCAATTGGTATTAAAATAATTTTAGGAAAATTTTGGAAAACTCAAGAACAAGTTAATGTTGATACAGACCTAAATATTCCCTATACAAGTGCCATGTGTTACATGTAGACAGCAAAGATTGATAGTATAATTAGAATCAAGAATAGATATTCAAACTCTAAAGGGCATTAAAGATTAACTATCTCAAACCATTCAAATTTTAGAGGTAGGAAAAACTGAGGTCCAGAAATATTAAATTACTTGCTTTAGGTTATAAAAGACAGTGCTGGGACCCAAAGTCATGCAACCTCCTTAGTATTTTACTAAATTTTTCTCCTGTTAGAAATTGTTACTTTTGAAAAAATTACATTGAGTGAGTCACAAGCATTTTGAAGACATCAGAGAACACATGCAGTGATCTCTGATGAAGAGTAGGAATCATACCCTCCCATTCACTTGATTTTTTTTTTGGCTTTCTCCAAATGGCGGGATCTAACATTTCCAAAGCACATCTACAGGCAGGGGTTTCTCTTATCTAAGTAATCTTTTCTGAATACATTTCAAATAAAACACAGTTGGCAGGCTCCGAGGGGTATGTTCATGAATAAAAGTACATTTTATTAAAATCTTTTTGATACAATAAACATTTTGGTTTGGGTTTTATCATTCAATCATCTGATTCTGGAGCCTATAAACATGTGGCTGAGCACATTAAAAAAAAAAACTAACAGCTTTTTCAAGATCCTGGAAATTCACCTTTAAATAAAGTGATGCATTTCAATGTAAAAAATTGCTTGTTCTCTTTGGACACATATCTATATGTTCTATGCAAAACAAATCCTCTAAGAAAAAGTGACACAAAGAAAAAGTCTTTCCTTAAATGAACAAAATCATTCATTCTCAAAGCTATAGTACACAACATCTAACTTTTACACCTTCCTAGTTTAATGCCAAGATGTTCTGTACTTGGCTTTGCAAACTTTAATTTCTAAAGTGTTGAATAAAGCCATTTAACCACACTGTTCTTGTATTAATTAATAACATATTTTCCATTTCCTCCCTATCAGACTGTCCACATTTAAGAGTCTAACAACAAATTATGCTGCTGAGGTTATAGGGAAGCAGGTGACCTCTTACATTCCAAGTTGGATTGCATAAAGCTTCAATTTCCATGATGAACTATTTTGCAATATCTAACAAACTTTATATGCATTAATGCTACAACATAGTAATCTAGCAATGTAATCAAAAAACATATTTTTCACAAGAATTAAACAACATATTCACATATTGGTGGTGGCATTAATTGTGAAAACAAAATATTGGGAAAAACCTAAATGCCTAGCCATAAGAGACTGGTTGAACATATTATAGTACATATATATAATGGAGAATTACATTGACATATGAAAAAAAGAGAATATTTTTATAAACAAATATGGAGTGATTTTCAAGATATACTGTTAGCTAAAAATACCAAGGTATAAAATAATACATATGCTTACCTTCTCAGTAAAAATATGTAATATATGCAGCACATGTGCTTGCATATACACACTACTGATAAATCAGCAAATATGTAAATGGTTACTTATGGGAGTGTGAGAATAAGGTGGAAAAGATAAAAATGGGATTGAAACTTTTGGGTACAACTTTTTATATTGTTTAATTCTAAACATATAAATATTTTATATATTCAAAAAAGAAATTAAATGATAAAAAGTCAAATCAAAGGCAAATAAACTTAACTCCATATTATTTGATAACATGACCTCACATAAAAAAGGGTTAACCCGTGTAACTGTCTTAGTGAGACCAAAAGAACTGCAAAGAGATCTTAAATGCCACTTAGTGTGTATTATCAACAACAAGACCATTCATCTCATAGGTCTAAGAATTACACACAAAAAGTAGGCATGTAATAAGGGAAATTGGCTGTGGAGTATATGGGAACCCTTTGTACTATCTTCACAATTTTTAATATAGAAGAAACACATGATTTGAAAAATCAAAAACAAAACCAAACAACACCAAGTAGATTATTTCACAGATGGTGAAGACTCATTGAACATTGGATGTTGTTGTGGTGTTTTTTGTTGTTGCATTCTGATTGGAATTTTTGTTGAAACTAAATATTTGAATAACACAGCACATTCAGCATTTTCTGAGTCACAAGACCAAGTGTCCTAAGATGATTTGACTATACTGAAAAATCAAAAGGCATTTACCAAAAGTAACTTATAATAGACTCTACGTGGTATTATATCACACACACACACACACACACACACACACACACACACACACACACACACACAGACACACACACACACACACACGAGTGTATATAGAAAGAAGGGTTTTTTTAAATGGCTTTCATGGGAATTAGATACATTATCTTCTACAAGCCTCACAAATACTCAGCAAAATAGACGGGGCAGGACAGATCATCTCCATTGAACAAATGACAGAGCAGAAGTCTAGAGATGTTTAAGCAGCTGTCCGTGTTCAGTCCCCTCGTCTGTAATGGAGCTAGGACTAGAATCCTGCTGACTCCTAATCCACTGTTTCTCCTCACACATGATCCATCCTCATCCACCACAGGAGAATTAGGGGCTATGATATTAACAACACACTGACACATTTGAAAAGTGTTAAGAATTCGCTATATTTCATTTAGGTGGAAGTGACTATCTTGTCCCTTTATAGAAAAGTATATCGAAGTCACAGTCTCAGAAGATAAATTCTACTCTACAGATTTCTAGGGCATCCTGTATACTGGTTATGAAACACAGACACTAGAACAAATAAAATTAAATTTATAGACATTTACTCTCTCAATACATTTTTGACATTACAACAAATTACTGTCTTATGCAATGACAGCCTGTACGATCACCTTCCAAGGTCCTATGCAGTCTAGTTCCATTCAGGCTTTCTAACCCTGTCTTCTATTCTTCAGCATAAACTCTGCTCTTCATTAGCCTTATCTACTCATTGGGCCTTGTAATTTTTCATGTATCCTCCTTTGTTTGTGCTATTACATTACTCCAAATATAGCCTGTATTATGTAGTTTCTTTTGCTTCCAACTAAGGAATCCAAACTCTCACTAACCTACCTACAAAAGGAATTTAATGAAAGGCCATGGAGGATCCCTCAGAAATCCAGGCTTTAGGAAAGAATATAACCAGGTGAATGGGGCTCCTGAAAGTTTTGAACATTCTGTTCTAAGTGTGCATCATGAGCTCCTGATTTACTTCCCACTATGATGGGGGAAAGATAGTTTACTACAGTAAAAATCAATATATTATGATAGGAAGAAGGGAAATGGTTGTTGTTCAGGCATAAATAACATCTGTCCATCTCACTGCTAATATTTCAAGATTCAACATTCCTGTGTCTTCTGGGAACATTCCTCTGGTCTTTTGAGATCACGGTGCTTGAAATACTTCTATTCCTACATCACTTATTTCCAGATAAAACATCTGCCACAAGTTTGTACTCTAATATAAATCTCTTTAACTGATTTTTAAGTAATTACTTAAACCACAGCTTGCTTTTTCATTGAGGTCTTGTTTCTCCAACTGTGGAGAGATTTGGGGATAAAGGAAAACCCAAACGAAATTTGCTTAACACCCATTACCTAACATGCCATGTAGAAGAAACTGTATAACAGCATTTGTTTCTCACAACAGTTCAGTGAGGTACTGTTATCACTCCTTTTTCTCAGATGAGGAAACTGAGGGTCAGAAGGGTGACATAACTTGTCAAGGTCCCACACGCTGATATGCACATAAGAGGTTTTAATAGCAGAGAAAATTATGTTTGGCTCACTGTCTACACCATTCATTTGGCATGCAATCATGTGGCATCGATTCAGGAATCATTCTAGTTCATGCAGGGGTGTGTGTGTGTGTGTGTGTGTGTGTAACTCCCTTGGTTAAACTGTAAACTCTTCACTGAGATACCTTTTATTATATGCATATTTGCATCACCCACCATGCTTAGCATATTGTTAAACACAACATAAGCCTTCAAGAAGTAATTCTGAATGAGTTATATTTGATTCACATGAGCTATAAAGTCATCATCATAACCCTCTTTTTGAATGATACTCTTATTCTTACTATACAACAAAAAGTTAAGTCCTTCACTCTTAGGGGGGCTAAATTACTCACTCTTAAGTAGGTTTTTCTTCCGGAGACATGGGCCCAATAATAGTTGTTTAGAAGTAAAAATCTATCTCACGGCCCACAACCTAGTAAGTCAGGATCTGAATCAAAAGACACAACAGGCTTCTATACAACACTAATTCTGGAAAACTCTAAATTAAAAAGGTTTTTTAAGATCAAAATCTTTGGGATAGGATCTAACCATTCATATGTTCCTAGAGAGTCCTAAAGCACTGTTTTAAGTATATCAAAGCTTTGAGAAATCCACTTTGTTAAATCCTCCTATGTTTCTCAAACTTGCTTGCCCATAGAAGTCAATTTTTATAGAACAATGAAAACCTTTGCAACCAGTTCTATATAGACACACTTTGGGAAACACCATTATGAAACCAGGGACATGGAAAAAAGATAGCAAGCACATTCTTGACCATGTCCAACTGCATTGACTCCAATCAGTTCCAAGCTATAGCCTTTTAAAATAAATAAATAAATAAGTAAAATAACTCTGCTATTCCTCTGTACTCTCCATGAAGACATTCAGCCAGTTGGGTGTCTTGAAAACCTGGGAGCTGCACCTTTATTTGGAACAAAGTCTTTAGAAGAGACTTTGAAGGACTCTTCCAATATGAGTGTTTCTCTATATTCTTAGTTTCTTTAATCATCATTGGTCAAGGAATCTCAGTGCTAAAACCAAACTACAACAACCACAATGGTTTATCATTAGCCTTATGCTTCTTTCAATTAACCCACGCACCATAATGAAGCTGCGACTCATTTAATCAGAGGCCATATAAGCAAAAACAGAATCATAGTGCTGAACCCAAAACTATAAACCAACTTGGCTTCCATTCATTCACAGAGCAAATAGTTATTTTAAGCCTACTATGGAGTGGGAATTACACTAAAAACAGTACTAAATTCTGGGGAGCCAAAGCGTAATAATCCAGGATAAGAACACCATGCAGGAGGAGTTAAACAGTGAGTGGGGCCACGCTCAACCAAAAGATAATTTTGATGGTAAAGGCCAAGAAGGAAACCCCTCTGTGCTATCTTCCCTCAAACGTGGAAGCAACCAGAGTACTAGAAATGTTTTCAATAAGAATGCTGAGAATGACTTAATTTAAACCTGCATATTTGTTTGCAATTCAACAACAACAACATGAAATTCTTCTTTTGCTGAGTGAACCCAGAGAGCTGTTTTCAAAGTCAGACCCAGTCCGGGTGTCACTCAGATGGTTGCTCTCCTGTGGCCTCATTAGTTGACTCACAAGGTACACACTGGAGCAGTGCCCTAGATTCCCACACACCAACTCTGACATTTATAAAGCACTTTCAGTCCTGACAAGATCAAAAACTCAGCATTCTTTAGAAACTCATAATAACTCCCAAACATCCCTAGCTCAGGCTGAGAATACGGAAAGTGATAAAACACTTATTAAACACACACACACACACACACACACACACACACACACACACACACACACACACACACACACACACACACACACACACACGAAACCTTGGGAATTATGGGCTTGTCCTCTTCCCTCCTGCAGCATGAGACATTCATTCGATTTTAATAACACATTTTCCCCTTAGGACATGCTCATTGTGTTACCTCCCAGACAGGACTCATTTGCAATGGCCATGGACCTATGATGTTGGCAACTTCACCAATAGACTGTGATTTCCCTGTTAAACTGTGGGCTTCCAAACAAAACCTCCTCTGGTTATGTTTTAATGACAATGGGAGACATGTTGGCATTGTGTGTTGATTAGAGGCTTGCTCATTACTACAGTGTGAATGACGACGAATGACAGCATATTTACTGAGACTATGTTCTGGGCCATAGCTTGCACAAAGATGATATTTTCTGTTCCTCCAATTTATAAAATTTCAAACATACTATTTTAAAAATAAACATAATAGATGACATCTTGTACTTGTGTGTCATCCTCAAGGTTTGTTCATGTTGTAGCATGTGATAGGATTTCCATCTTTTTAAGGCCGTATAATATTCCACTGTATATACCACATTTTGTTTATCCATTCATTTGCTGATGGACATTTGGGTTGCTTCCACCTCTTGGCTACTGTGAATAATGCTGCAAAGAACATGGGTGTGCAGATATCCCATTGGGATTCTGCTTTGAATGCTTTTGGGCATATACCTAGAAGTGGGATTACTGAATCATATGATAATTCAATGAAACTCCATACTGTTTTCCACAATGGCAGCATCATTTTATGTTCTCACTAACAGTGTACAAGTGTTCCGATTTCTCCACATCTTCACCAATACATATTTTTGTTCTTTTGATTAAGGCTATCCTATTGGGTATGTGATGATATCTGATTGTTATTTTGATCACATTTCTCTTAAGATTAGTGATGTTGAATCTGTTTAATGTGCTTTTTTGGCAATTTGTGTATGTTCTTTGGAGAACTGTCTATTCAAGTCTTTTGCCCATTTTTTAATCAGGTATTTTGTTGTTGTTGTTGTTGTAGAAGTTCCTTATGTATTCTGGATATTAATCCCTTGTAAGGTATATAACTTACAAATATTTTCTCCCATTCTTTAAGTTGCCTTTTCACTCTGTTGACCATTTCCTTTGATGCACAGAAGCTTTTAAATTTGATGTGGCACCATTTATTCATTTTTGCCTTTGCTGCCTGTACTTTTGGTGTCATATCTAAGAAATCATTACCAAATCCAATGTCCTCATGTTTTTTCTGCTACATTTTCTTCTGGGAGTTTTGCAGTTTTACATTTTACATTTAGGTTTTTAATCTATTTTGAATTAGTTTTTGTATATGGTATAAGGTAAGGATGTAATTTCATTCTTTTCCATATAGATATCCAGTTTCCCCAACACCATTTGTTGAAGAGATTGTCCCTTCCCCATGATGTAGTCTTGGCACCCTTGTCAAACACCATTTGGCCATATATGCAAGGGTTTTTATCTGGGCTGTCTATTCTGTTCTACTGGTCAATATATGTGTCTTTATGTCAGTACCACACTGTCTTGATTACTGTTGCTTTGTAGTATGTCTTGAAATAAGGAAGTGAGTCCTCCAGCTTTGTCCTTTCTTGTTTTAGTCAGGATTTTTTATTTTTTATTTTTTGGCTATTTGGGATCCCTAGAGATGCCACATGAATTTTACGACTTTTCTCTTTTTCAGAAAAGAATGCCAATGGAATTTTGATTGGGATTGAATTGAATCCATAGATCACTTTGCGTGGTATGGACATTTTAACAATATTAGGTCTTTTAATCCACAAGCACAGGGCATGTTTTCATTTATTTCTGTCTTTGATTTAGTTTATATCATACCATATTAATATGGACTTTAGTAAATTTTTAGAACATTAAAGTTAAAAAAAAAAATTGTAGGTGATAATACTCCTTAACCTAATACCCAATTACCTGAAGTCCATGAAGCCCAGGGAACAAACACAACTTTCTGAGTATATATCTTCTGTGGGCTTGGGTGAAAAGATCAATGGCACTCATTAGTGCATGAGTCATTTATTTACTGGGCACTAATCTAACAGATATTTAGCAGTGGGAACACTGCAGCAAAATTGAGAGAAATCCCTGCCTTCGTGAAGTCCAGACTTTATAGATTTTTGGTTGGTGAATAATCTATAAAAGCTCGAAACTATTGTTAACCCAATGCCATTATTTTAAAAAAGAAGGGATAAAGGCATGAAGAGGTAAAGCAGTTTTCCAAAGGTGAAAAAGCTGAAAGATGGCAGTTTGACTTGGAGTTGAATCTCTGTACTCCTATTTCAGGGTTTCTTTTTCCTTCTGCTGTGCAGCTTCTACTACTATGATTAATGATGGAGTGTGAGGTTGGTGAGGCAGCAACTTGCCTTATAGTTCCCATTTCCAAGGAGCCAAGTAAAAGTAGGGTGCTGGGAAAGGGGCTTTGGATGCCTCATTTATTTCTTCCAACATCGGTGAGGCAGACATTGTTTCTGTTTTTGTGTCGAAAATTGTCAGATAGCTGGTTCTGAGTCAACAGCCAGAGTAAAGAAATCAAGAACCTTTTTGGGCATCAGCTTGTTCTTATTATATGGGAAGTGATTGGATTAGATGACGGAAAGCAAGTTAGCTTTATGTGAGCTCCCGATCCACTGCAATGGCAAGGTGCTCTAAAGCTAGTTGTTGGAAAGCCTTAAAGACCATGCACAGGTTCAGCAGGCAAAAGATTCAGATTCACACTCTTTTTTTCACTGAGGTGGGAAGGGGTGGGGGCGTGTGTGTGTGTATTGGCAGGGAGGTGGGTAGTTGCATATATGCCATGTTTTCTTTATGCCAACTAGATAATTAAGATAATTTTTAAAACACCATTGGCTGGAAAGTCCTGATTCTAAACACATCTGTTGCTCTCAATGAATCTCAAGTCTGTAACCCTTTGAAATTTGAAGCATAGAAGTTGACTCTGTCACACCTCAAATAAAGAGTGTTGTGAGAGATTTCCTAAGATTGTCCATTAAAATACCAGTAAGAATTCTTTGTAGCATTTGAGTCCTCAATAAGCAACATGAGGAAACTTTTAGTACTTGCATGTAGTGGGCCATGGTCCACAGAGAGCAATTTCTGACAGGCACCAGAATAAAGGGCAAAGAGTGAGGATGCTGGAGCCAAGCTAAATACAAGTCCCAGTCCAACCACTCAGTGAGTTACCAACCACTCCAAGCCTCAGAATGCTTATCTACACAGTGGGGGACATGATAGTACCTATTTCATAAGACTGATGGGAAGATTAAGTGAATTAATAAATGCAAAGTGCCTATCAGTGTGTCACAATCCAAGTACTCAGTAAATTACTATTGCTGAATGTAAGGAAAGAACATACGTTTTATTTCCTATGTGAACACAGAGAATAATCATCTATACACAATTCCTGCAAGGCCACATTTCGACTTAGAATTGTTCCAAGAACTCCTGGACCACTTATCTATAGTCTGCACCTGCCCTTATTGATAATGATCATCTTTGGTTTCTTTTGTTTCTTCCACACATACACAATATCCTAAGAATGAAAGAAAGAGTAAAACAGTTCTGAGGCAGAAAAGAACAGATGCTGGCAATCTGCAACATAAGAGATATCTACCACAATTTTAATATTTCTGAATATTTACAAAGGGGGTGTAAGATGGAGAGGAGCAAAGAGAGAGGACAGAGAGGGGAAGAAGCTAAGAAATGAAAGCCAACATATGTGGGGTTAGAAAAGAGAATAGGCCCTCCCTCCCCTAGGGTATGTAAGTAGGTGAGGTGATAGATATGTTTTGTTGCTTGATTTAATCACTCTGCATCGTATAGCTATATCAAAATATCACATTGTACCCTGTAAATATATGCCATTATTTTTTGTCAATTAAAAATTTTTTTAAATGAATAGAATAAAAATGAACCAAAGAGAAGGAGAGAAGGAGAACCTGGGAGAGATAAAAACCAATATGTCCAGGTAAATAGTCAAAAAAATCACATATAATTAAGACTGGTAAGCAAGAAAAGAAATATAAGCTTGTGAATTTTTGCTTAAAATTCATTGAACAATATGGTATTTCATCCTTTTGCTTGGACTTTAATTATTTTCTGCTCTCCCTTTCTTATTAATAGCTTTTACTTTTTTGGTTCTCTTTCAACCCTAGTACAGCTATAAAAGCCAAGCTGTTTAGCAAGGAAAAAAAAGTTTAATTCTAAATAACAGAGACTTAATATGTGGGAACAACAGTAATTCAACAAATGATTTTTTAAAAATTAACCAAGAGAGTACTATGAATTAGATGAGAAAAATGTTTTAAATTCTTTATGTTGTTTCAAACTGTTCTATGAGGGCTGGGAAATGCACATTCTCATTCACTGCTTGTGGAAGTGTCAATGAAATACCAATTCCGGAGGGCAATTTAGCAGTGTACATGAAAAAGCTACAAAAAAGTCTACACATCTTGACCCCTCAACGGCACTTTTAGGGCCCTTCTAAGGAAATCATTAAGAATATATGCAAAGATTTATTTACAAGAAGGTTTAAAAGGCTTTATTTTTTTATTGGACAATTAGAAACATAAATATCTGACAATAGGGGATTATTTAAATAAGTAATGGCTATTAAGAAGCATTTATTGGGAGAGTGATTAATGGCATGTAAAGATGTTCATAATAGGCTAGGTACAAAGGCAGAATATGAAGCACTGCATAGTCCATATGCCATTGTAATCAAAAAGATTGTGGAAAGCTCCTTCTTTGATAAATGCAAAGTGTGTGGGAGAGTTAAATATGGAAACTGTTTTGGCCATAGTTTAGTGTGCTTAGACAGGTTTTATTCTCAAAGAACTAAAGTATGTGTTATATGCCTAACCATATCTATACTTTTTGAATATAATCTTTAATAATGCATTTCTTGAATTTAGTACACATTCCTTATTTTTGTTCTTTTCCTTCATAGTATAATGCAAGTGTTTACTGGCCAAGTATTCACTACTGGTGAAAGATAAATCCCCTTCAAATTTCCTGATCTCCAAAATTTTTTCCAAATTATTTTAAAGTCAGAGCCAACAAGGTATATTTTTAGTGTCAATACTTTTACCTTATTTTCTTTCTTTCACTTTAATATTAAATAGCTGTACGAATCCTGATATACAAAGATTGTGATACTAACAAGATTAATCAATTGGCTGGTAGACAGCATTGTGATACTACAGTATGAAATGCCTGTTCTTCAGCTGATGTGTAAAGTCTGCATTTGGTTTATAAATGGTAGTTTGGGGTCTTATGAGAGTACTGTTCAAGCACAGGATGAAAACTGAAAGAAAAAGTCAAAAATCATTGTATGTGTGGGCACATCAGTCAGGGTCAGATAGAATTTAAAATAGAGAAATAGGCCAAGAGATATAGAAGTGGAGAGACCAAGGGGAACACTGAGCCATCACAGAGGTAGTGACTGAACTAAGCAACTATAGCCTCTGGGCTGGGAAAAGAGAGAAATAAAACTGGAGTTTTCAGAGCTGAGAAGTTTCCAGAAGCCCCCAGGGATCTGGGACTTAGACTTCTGAGGAGGGATTGTGCTTGGCTGGTGCTGGTGCCTTCTGAGGTTGGGGTAAGCCCTGCCAAGCTGCAATCCACACCCCTGAGGACAGGGTGGCATGAATTTCATTCTGGGAGTGGAGAAGTAATATGGAAATTGGCTCCAATGGATATAAGGATTGATTGCTGCCTCTGGTGGTAGAGCCCTTGCTGAGGTACAGGTGACAGGATAATGAGCAAAGACAAAAAAGCAACTCCCTCTGCCAGCCTATCATCTTCCAGGTTTCCTCTTGCTCCCTCAATGGGCTGGACCTATTAAGGAACCGTGGTTTCCCAGTCCTAGCCAGAACATCACAAAGCAAGGTACAGAGAGTAGGTCTGGACTTGAGTGACTACAGCTTAAGAAAAAAACCTATGTGTATAGATAAGGATAGAAAATAACAAAACAGCATTACATTGATATGTTAATGGTGGTTATTACTGGATGGCGAGAGAAGGTTATGAATGATTTAACACTCTTGGTGCCTTCCTGCACTTTCCAATTCTTCATTCACAAAAAGTAAGTCATAACAATTTTCTAGTGTTATACACAAAAGCCGACTTCTGATTAAAAGAATGTTAAACGATTTCTAACATTTGGATAGGAACACTTCTAGTGTATTTGTAGGGCTTTTTAGAATGAAAGTTCTCATTTACACTAATTTCCCTAATGACATCAAGAATAAAATGCAAACCTCTGTTTACCCAGCTAAACAATGATTAATGGGAAACATATGGAAGCATACTGTAAGATTAATGAATAGTTTTCTCTGTTTGAACATGGTAATGATTTTGTGAAATAGGCTAGCACAGAGTTTAAATGAGGTTACTAGATCAAAACCAAATATTAATCAACTGGTTAATAATTGTGAAAACAACATCTACAATGAAAACAGGGTGAAATAATTGATTGTTAGAGGAATAAATATTCCCTAAAGAACATTAAAATTTAGCAAAAATAAATATCATCTTAGTCTGTTCCTGTGGTTTGTTTCAGTTTTCCTCAGAATTTGGTGATTGCTTTTGATGATTCTATCAGCATCATCACCACCACCACCAGCATGGCTATTATTTACTGAGCACTTCTCATGTGTTCAATACATGTATGTTCTTGCTTTACTCTTCACCACAGTCCTATGGGAGTTATGTTATCCTTCCCATTTATTTATTTTAGTTGTACATGTTTATAAGGTAGAGTGTATTGTTTCAGTACACGAAGGAAACTGACCACAAATGGTTTAACTATCTTGCCTGAGATCATAGGAGAATTAAAGGCAAAGCCAGAACTCCAAAGGAGTGTAACTACTTCAGAGTTTTATATTATTATATTACTATATCATAGTATTAATCAATTTAAGGTATTATATTACTACTCAATCTAAATTCTATTATAATATTAATTTCTTTAAGGTATTATACTAATCAATTCAAATTCTAATTATTTATTTTGTCATTGTGTTACTTTATCTGTAGTTATATATATATAAAACAACTTAAATATCTAAAATAGAATATAATACATTTGAGTGTTTTCTCCCCCAATGTATATTATTTAAATGACAACATGGCTGGTAATTTCCCAACAATGATAAAAGTAGCAGAGTTTCACATATTAAATATGCCTTTTTACAGGGAGTATTAAATGACCAAATAATTTACTTCAAATGATTGAGCCTATTTAAAATTTGAAATTTTGTTACTATCTGCTGCTCAGGTTTCCCCTTCAGAGGCAATAAAATAATAATAATAATAATAATTCCTCACACTTTCTATCTTCTGATTGTGGCAGCCAAGATTGGATACAGGAAGAATACAGAGGGGAAAGATGGAGAGAGAATCTTTGCAACTTGAGAAAACAGTGAAGAGCCTGTTTTATCCAAAGAGTCTAGAATTTGAGTTTACATAAGAAATGTTGGGAAACAGGGATCACCCTTACCTAGTTGATTATACCTTTAAAAGCTTAAAGGAAAAACTAATTAAAAGCAAGCCAGTGATTTCATTTGGTGCAAAACAAACAAACAAACAAAACTTTAAATTTTAAAATGCTCAGGGAAAGGTCTGTCTTTATTATCTATGACCCCACCCATAATTGCAAGTGTTCCTGGCTCTCCAACTTTTTTATTGTATGCTTTGGTACAATGTTTCTTAAGGCTGCAGGCCAGGGCTGGGAGGTGTACAACACACCAGTCACCACCCTTCCATCCTGCAGCCATCAAGATCAGTCACTGAACTTCTTTCTATGGAACCTGTGTGTGACCTTAAAAATCTATCAGCTTGCAACACAAGGCTCTCGAAAATCACTCTTGACTAATCAGAATAAGTACAAAAGACAAAATTTCCCAGTTGTTTATATCAAAGGAGGAGGCACCATCTCTGTGTGGGGATGTTTAGGTTTCTAGTAAAGGGAGTAGACATTCTGGTATTAGTCTTTGGGTAAAAAGAGAACCCTGTGACAAGACTTGGAAACTAGGCCTAAAACTGTTGGTCAAGGGGACATACTCTTTTTGGGCTGTCCTCTAGAAAGTCTGGCCTGTAAGGAGGTTAGACATACTGGGACATACTGAGTGGCCAGAAGAAATGTGTCCTCTGCCATGCAAATGCAAGGAAGGTGAGTATGTTATGAAGATACGCAAACCACCTTATAAGCTACGTTATCTGTTTTCACAAAATAATGAAGAAAAGTGGAGGAGAGAATAAAGTCTAGTTTAATTGTTTAAACCTAGACTCTGCAGTGCCACAGGGCAAGCAGAGAGGAGCCATGTGTTTCTGAATGGTTCAAGTACGGAGTATGGTTCAAGTATAGAGAGGAGGGGTGAGCATGGTGGTGACAATGGTGACTTGAGAAAGCCCTTAGAAAAAGAATCCTGAAGCACAAAAGTCTAGCTGCTCTCCTCCACGACCATGCTTGAAGAGTTAGGCTTTCATTATATAAAGAGAATTAGTCGATTGTGTTGATTAGATTGTATTAGACAGGGATCCACAAGCTACTGCCTGACAGCTAAGAATAATTTTTACACTTTTTAATGATTAAAAACAATCAAAAGAAGAATATTTTGTGACATGTGGTAGTTACATGAAATTAAAATGTCAATATCCATAAGTCACATTTTTTGAGAACACAGCTAAGCTTGTTAGTTTACAGATGGTCTACAGTTGCTTCTACAATAACAATGTAGTTGTAACAGATACCACATGGCCACAAGTCTAAAATATATGCTACTGGGCTTTTTACAGAAGACGCTTGTTAACTCCTATGTTAGGAGAACCAATAGAGTGCCCTGTATTTGTGTGCCTATTATTAGACTTTTCTGATTGAGAGTGATAAATTTCACTGATAAATCACCTCCAGAACATTTGTTAAGTGTCCAAATGCATCACTATCAGAAGATTATAAGATCACTCGTTTTGGGAAAAACTGACCCAAAAGTGATCAGATATAAACCCTAACTATCTCCCCTAATTTCCCCTTTCTTACAGAATAGCAGCTCTCTGAGAAAGGAGGAAAAGTGAAGTTAGCTATTGTCTTTTTCTCCTTGGATCATTCCAAGGTCTCTTTTGATAATTTATATAACCAGAAAATTTCTTTAATCATTATGATTCATTTTGGAAATGTATTAAAGCATATCTTTTCCTTTTTTTTTTTCAAATACTCTTCTAAAGGAGAAACAGATGGAACTTAACCAGGGAATCCTAAACCTCCCTGTTGGCTGCTGGTGGCCAGTCAGGCTCTCCTGCAGCTGAGCTGTGAAAGTGATTGGCTGCTTCCCACTGAGCCCCAAGACACTTTGGTTGCTTCCCACTGAGCTGTGATCCTGACTGACAGCTCCACTATCTCTCTCCTTGAGCTTTCCCTGTAATTTCTTGCCTTTAGTAGCGCACCTGTATAGCCACTAAGTGCGGAAATGAAGGAGCAATGAGCCACAACTCAAAGTTTTGTTTCTCTTGTGTTCTTGTAAGGAAATACATGGAGGAGGAAGGGAACCCTGGCAACAAGGAAAGAACTAGACATGGAGAACAAATTATGGGGCATATGCAATTCATGTACTACAAACCTTGGGGTTTAGACCCAACCCAACAACATATTTAACATATCTTGAACATAACTTAGAGTCATTCTGGAAATTGCAAAGATGTAGTCATATTTTGAATTAATAAATTGGTAATCCTATTAGTGTATCCACCCACCTTTTTTGACTTTGATATCCATAAATTCATCTTTGGTGTCCACCATCAGTAGGCTAACTAATAAAGATCTAGAATTTTGACTCAAAGAACTGAGATTATACATTGATGTAGTTAAGATCCCGACTTTGGGATCCTCAATTCAGTAGTCTGATTATTTTTCCTTTTGCCATCTCTGTAAAGTGCAACTCTAGGTATTAGACTAGGAATCAGATAATGCTCAATTATTATCCTGGACATCATATACTCTGTAAAATCAAGAGCCCACTGTACCCATCTATTACATAAAAATGGATTCACCTTTTGACATGAATATCTAACTCATAGGATTATTGTGAAAATCAATAAACCTTTACTTTGTGCATACTATTTACATGAAAAATATAAAACTCATACACATTCAAAGTAGAGTGGTATTATTTAGGGAAAAACTTCTCAGGAGCTAATTCTATCAGATTTTAAATTTTAAAGAAGGTAATAGCAGGTAACTATTCCTAATGGATTTGAATTGATACAGGAGACTAACATTTTTAGAGCTGGCCTACCTTCTTCTTTAAAACAGGGCATCTGAAATGTGAATTACTACCTTTATCCTGCTCTTATTTTTTTCTCATAGTACATATTACCTTCTAAAATAATATACAATTTACTTAGTAATTATGTTTATTATTTTTGTCTCTTCTGTTAAAATAAACCTCCACAAGAGTAGATTTTTGTCCATTGTATTCATTAATGTATATCAAGCAGCTGGTGCCAGACACATAGAGGGTATAATGGTAGGTATTATTGATTTGGAGATGTTTTTATTTATTCCAAGTAGATATCAATAAGTTACATAGGGTAAAACTTAAAAGTTCCACTTCATTCTTCATTTAAGCCCCCCATAACCCTATTTTCCTCCAAAGAAGTTAACTATTAACAGTTTGATAAGCATTCTTTCAGGCAGATCTATTTTTCCTTTTTTTCTTTTTTTGGATCTGTCTGAAATACATGGTAGATGTATTTACTTAACAAATATTTATTGAGCACCTACCATGTACTAAGAATTCTTCTAGACAATTTCCTTGATAATTGCATTCTCTCTGGCTGAGCCCGAGTATGCACTAACAGGTTGCCACTTTTAATGGAGTAGATTTACATTACAAGACTAAACTTCCCAGATCTATGTGACTATTTGAACAACTGTATTAGTCAGGCCACATAATGCTGCATAAGTCCAATTTCACACCAGGTAACAGAATGTCATAAAAATCCCAAATGCAGGTTTTTCATAAATACCAAAAAGGAAATCAACTATAGATAGGCTTATCGAGATTGCCAGTCAGGCTCTATTTTTGTCAACGTCTTTCAAAGGAAACCTAGCTGTTGCCCAATGATTATGCATTGAATGAACAAGAACAATGTATCCTCTGGTGCTTTTCTCCATGCTCCTAACCACAGAATCAGTGGCCTTTAATTGTAGCTCATTTACTTAATGTAGTGTCCAAAGAAAATGCTGTCATAAGGAGCTTTAAGATGCCCTGTACTCAATGACATGTTCTTCTGTTTGTACATTAGCAATGGCATAAAATGCAATCCAACAAACTTCCAAACTCCAGTGCCTTATGTCTTTTTTATTCACCTCATTTATTTTCCTGATTTATTTCTTGTTCTTTCATGACCTTAGTCTCCTCCACTTTCTGTCTTCAAATATCTAAGTTCCATGTGTTCTGATGGATAAGCCCTGGGCCGTGGTCCCCCGTTTTTAGAAAAAGAATCTCTCTCCCTTTATCACTCTTTTTACAAAAGAGATTTTCTTAATTAAATGATCTTTGCACTCATCATTTCCTGACTCTCATTTCATATCTGCTTTGTTAGATGATCACCAAGGTCCCTTCCGGTTATAAAATTCCATGATATTTGTGCATGACGAATACTAAAGGAGATCATAGAATTTACAACTTTTCTCTAAATTTTTTAGCATTACAGCCTGCTTTTTCATTACATTGGTATTTTATAGTCAATTTGCATTTAGATTTTTCTCACAATCATTTTCAACAACCAGAGGTTTTTTAGCTTCCAAAAAATCAGAACAGCTGTGTCCATGGCAAGCACATTCCAGAACTGCTTTAATGGTAGATGTTGAAAGAGCTAAAACTTTTGGTCATTGCATGTTAGAGGAAGCCAAGAGATGGAAATGATAACCCCCTTCTCCCTGGCTGAACCTGTGGCAGACACTGCCAAAGGCCCACATAACACATTTCCTGCTGAGGAAGGTAGAGGTCTCAGAATCCTCTTACAGTATGTGAGACTCCAGGTGGATTTGAATAAGTACCGGAGACTGATCCTGGTGGAACTGACCTGGGAACTCCTTTAAAACAGAGCAGCTCCAAGTATGAGCTACCATCTTTATCCCACTCTACATTTATTTTTTTCATAGTACTTATCACATTATAACATAATGTACAATTTACTGTTATTATGTTTATTATTTTTTGTCTCTCCTGCTAAAATGTAAGCTTCACAAAGGCAGGATCAGTGTCAGTTGTATTCACTGACGGTGGCCAAGTACCTGGAATAATGCTAGGCACATAGCAGGTGCTCAGGAAATATGTCTAATGAATGAGTGAATGAATTTCTTCCTCCACCAGCATCAGAACCTCAGAGCCTAACTAGGGGGAGGTTAATGAGGCATCTTGAGTGCAAAATTTAGGGCAGCACTCACTCCCAGGGCCAATCCTGCACTAGCATAACCCTGAGCATGAGGCCCTCCTTGAATTTCGCACATTAGGCACCTCACTTGCCTCACCTTAATCCTAGCTCGTAGAATCATTATTGTTAAAAACACAGGCTTCTCACCACACCCTGTACCTACTGAATTATGATCACTGAGGGGGAGAAGGTAGCCTGGGAATTTCATTTCTACTGAGCTACTTTGTCATTCTTATATACAATCTTCCTGGAGAATCATTGCCTTAAATTAAGCAGTATTGCAGAGATAAATTTATAAACCACCGCTGGCCAGTTTCTTTCTCATCTCATTCAAGGTGCTTTACAACATTTTTGTAGCTTAAGAAAACTATAATAGCAGTTAATAGTGTTCTCCAAGCCCCAGGCACTGTTCCAAGCACTTTCCCATTTATGACACACCTAAGTCTCATACAACACCATGTGATAGGTACTATCAGTATTTCCATTTACATATGAGAAAGCTGTGGCACAGAAAGGTTAAGTAATTTACCTGAGGTCACAACAGCTAGTAAGAGCAGACTCAGGATTCAAATCAGATAGTCTCTTCCTAGAGACTATCCGTATAGAATGCTGTCAACATTCTTGATAAAAGAAAACTGTTTTCATGGAAATCCTGGATCCTCTCAAATGTCTTCCCTTTATCAGCTATTGTCATCACGGAGAAGGTCTTCTACAGCCACTCCTCTACCAGAAACCTTCCTACTGAAATCACACCCATTCTGTGTTATCCAAGTAGAACTCCATTTGCTCCATGAATCCACCCTCAAACACCAAGTGCGAAGCAACCTCTGTTCCTCTACTGTGCTCGTATAATTTGGTTTATAGTTATCTCTCTTATTCTGTCTACATCAGGTTTTGTTGTAGAACTAACCAGATAAAATTAAGTATTCTTAAATACTAACCCTTACCAAGCCTTTCATCCATTGCTCCTGATGACAGAAAATGGCATCGGGTCAGTGGAGGCTTCAAAGTGGAGCTGAGCAGCCGTCTTACTGACCGATATCTGACCGAAGCAAGCTGGCAGGGCTGTAAATTCACATATTTGCCTTGGGACATGGGCTGTGACTCGGTTGAGACATCCTGTTCCTCGGATGATGATATGTCACAAGGATTTATGGTAAGTTTGCCTTTTTACTTCAAATTTGCTGTGTTTGTGGCACAAGATAAAAGCTGCATATTAAGATAGCATCAATGTTAAACTTTTGTTTTGATTCACTACTATGTAATCATTGATTGATGAGATTTTCCAAAAAGGGGACTGCCCCCCACGTCCCTTCCCCTCCTCCTGCTTCACTATATAGGTTTGTGATTTTTACAGACCTCTGTTTGGTTGTGTTTCCTGGGTTGATCCATAAATTTGACTCTTAACAAACTGATTTATTCTTAAAAGTTTCCCTCTCTAGCCTTTGATTTCAGATGTAATACCTTTCCCTATCACATTCTCCTAGGAAAGAACAGAAATTACTCGTGAGCAAAGGTCATCGATTTGGGAAAACTTTCAATGAGTTCAGTCCAAAGCTGTCTGGCTGACAACTCACTCCACCCACCAAATTGGATAAAAATTCCCAGTTGGGAGAAGGAATAGCGGGAGGCAAGGAAAGATTTCAGGTTCATGAAAAAGGGGAGTCTTACAGCAAGTTGCAGACATGACAAATTCAGATTAGTTTGGAGACAACTAGTGAGCAGAAAGTACTGCTGTATCAATTCCAGGCTACAGTCCAAGAATGCAGAGGAAACCTAGTAGTTGTATACATAGGCAGAGGGGGCATTAAGCAGCCAGGCAGAACATGGCTCAGGAGCAATACGATGACTTACTTGCCCAAAAGTAGCATAAAACCAAAGCCTTGAAGACTTCCATTGATGCTTTCTTAGGCTAACATGGCATTTGAGTTAAAGAATGATCTCACATGTCTCAAAGCAGTTTGGGAAGATACGAGAGAAAGCTGTACTTGAACGGTAGGGTTGAGATATGATTCTGCAATGTCTAGAAAGGACAATGGACCTCATGACAAGAACAGTATTATGCCAGGTATCAGCATAGTCCAGATAATGGCCAGTCCATTTGCACCCTCACTCCCTACCAACCATGACCTCAATACCTTTGAACTCCGAAAGCCACCCCATATTTACATATTACCTGCACTTTGTACCACAGTGTTTCTCTTGATTATGATCAACTCCCTAACTCAAGCCCTGGCATAGGAGGTGCTCAACATGTATTGATAAATGAATAAATGAAAGAGAGAAAATCCTACAAATGTAGAAATAGATATTTTTGCCAGAAAACCATCTAGTGGCATTTCTACTTGTCAGAGTGGCCAATTAGGAGAATTTAGAAGAAGATGCCTCTACCACAGCTTATTATTCTAATCACACATGTTTGGTGCAGATCAAAAGTACCCCAAGTCCTGAGAGTTCTGAAACACATCAATGATGAACATAGTAAAGAAAGCACACATGAGACATGACCATTTTACTTTGGTTTGTAAAAATCATAGTCCACTAAATTCTTAAAAGACTGAAAATAGAAGTGACATTTGTTGAGGTCCCGCCAGAGAGGGCTTTTGTGAAATTTGTTAAAAATGAATCACACTGTTTCCAGCAAGGTTCCCTTGGGGAAAGTTAGATGCTGAATTATCCTTAACTTCAAGTTAATTTGTACATATCAGACAACTGCAGGCCTTCATTTTTGATCAAGGGCAAAAAAATGATAACCGATGCATAGATTTGTTTTTTAATAGGAATAGAGAGCTGAAGGCGGGGTGGGGTGGGGGAGACAGATAGAAAA
The DNA here is from genome assembly GCF_027409185.1 of Cynocephalus volans. Classification (NCBI taxonomy): domain Eukaryota; kingdom Metazoa; phylum Chordata; class Mammalia; order Dermoptera; family Cynocephalidae; genus Cynocephalus; species Cynocephalus volans. The sequence continues at coordinate 138,463,640 of NC_084461.1, read as the reverse complement.
AAATTAAAGAAAGAGGAAATGGATGTAGTATAATCTAGCAAGTCATTTTACAATCTGACCATTACCACTATAGGAGCTTTTGAACAAAAAAACACTTAGATTTGAATTATTTCAGAATTGAAATAATTCAGAGGCTCATTTGAAAGGAAAGTAATGTAAAAAGTGAGTATCCACAAAGAATAGTCAATCCTTGAATGAGGGTTTCAAGGCCTATACCAAGACATAGGAATATTGCATATTGCAGAAATCATCTCAAACTAATTTGTGAGTTTATATTTTTCATCATTAGCTCTTTCAACTGAATAATATGCAGGACCCAACCTTAGGACTCAGCCTTAGGGCAACAGCAAGCAGCACTGGGTCATTTAGGTATGTCTGACGTAACTGGCTTCTCTTTGGGCTGGTGGTCCTCGCTATTCCCCCTACATCCTTATCTAGGTGTGCTCCTTGTCCTCTGCTTTGTAGTTTCTCCTACTACAATAGCACCCCTCACACTATTGCAATCATCCTCCTCTCCTTATTCTAATAACCCCATTGAATTAAGTCTCTCCTTAACCTAAACTTAAATGTTTTTATTTGACAAATCTATGGGTCAATTTGAGAATTAACATATTCACAATATCAAGTTTTTTGGCTCATGAACATGGTACATAGCCTTCCACTTATTTAGGTCTTCCTTAATCGCTCCCAATAACGTCTTGTACTTTTTAACACTGAGAGCATGTATCTCTTTCCTTAGCTGTATTCCTCATTAGTAGATGTTTTCTGATGCTATCATAGATGGTATTTTTAAAATTCATTTTCTAAATGTTTATAGCTAAGTATATACTGATCACGTATTTAATAAACTTACTAAAATCACCTAGTTATAAAAATTTGTCTGTAGGTTCATTTTTAGTTTTTATCTACAAGATCATGATATGAAGGGTGACAAGTTTATTTAAGTTCTTCTGTCTTTTATTTTGTTTTATTGCCATATTGCACTGGATAGGAACAATGGCACAATGGTTAAACCTAACAGTAATAGGTGGCATCCTTATTTCATTCTCTTTCTTAGGGTAAGAGCTTTCAATAGTTAACCACTAAGTATTTTATTTGCTGTAGTTTCTTTGTAGTTTTTGTATATATTTGTAATACGATTAAGGAAATACTATTGTAGTTTGCTAAGAGTTTTATCAAATACTTTTGGGGGGGTGCTAGAATATATTCATAGAAGTAAAAACTAAGACATGTGATCTTCAAGTGATTCTTTAAATATATGGCAAAGAAGTTGCTTCAGAAACTATAACTTCTAACTTCAGTTCCAAGTCAAATACTCTGCATATTTCCTTTACTACTTTCCTCAAGAAGAATATAACCTCTAATTTTTTTTAATATGTTTACATGTTTAAACAACTGCAGTATCATGAGAAGAAAGTCAGAAAATTATTAACGTGCATCCACTGGAGTGGGGAGAAAAGAATAAATTACAAGATCATTATGGAAGGCAATTCATGAATATGCATTAAAAGCCTAATGATATGCATATCATTTGACACTAAGATATTTTCTTGAAGTGATAATTTTTAAGTACCAAATCCAATAAGTATGCTATTATATATTTACTGAAGCATTCTTTTTAATAGCTGAAAATGGAAATAACCCAAATATTTAGCTACAGAATGGATGAATACTTGTGGTACAACCATATAATAGAATTTCAGCCATGAAAAATTACATATAACCTAATTTATTGCTATCAAATATGGTATTGGTACATTAGATTTTAACAAAAACCAAAACAGCATAGGTGAGATAAAATTATTTTTGTTAAAAAATCTGTATGTCAAGGGTTTGAATCCCCATACCAGCCAGCCACCAAAAACCAACCAAACAAAAAACTATATGTATATACAATCATAGTTAAAGTGTAAAAGTACGTCCAAAATGCTAACAGTTAACATTTAATAAGCTACACAAAATGTCTATATTTGCTTCTATGTGAGGGTATAGCAGAAAGTTCATGAAAAGGTTCATATTATCTTATTTTATTTTTCCATGAGTTTTTTGAAGTACACTCATGTCAAAAATAGCACAAAACGAAATAATGACAAGGAAACAATATTGTCATTCATATGTTAATAGAGATTTTTTCTACTTTGATTCTGAAAAATTGTCATTTATTAACCAAGACTGAGCTTTGACCTTGATTATTGTACTCATTTCTGAAGCAGTGACTAAGCATTTATCCCTTTAGGGAAATAGTAGTGTAAAACCCTAGGCACTGCTAGAAACTCAAACAATATATATATTGATAATCATTAATAAGTTTAATAAACTATGGGCTCTGATCTTTGCTATATTATCTGTCATAATAATGGTTTCCATTTGTTAAACACGTATACACCTGACACTTGCTAACTATTTTGCACATATTAGCTGTATGCATCATTTTGTAGAAGAGGAAAACTAAGGCTCTATAGGTAACATTTATCATTTATCTATAAGATAAAATTACATTATGATGGAGTTTGGTTGTGTTGTCTCCTCCAAAACTCATGTGGAAATTTGATCTCCAATGTGGCAGTGTTGGAAACTGATTGAGTCATGGGGGCGGATCCCTCATGAATGGATTCATGCTGTCCCTGTGGGAGGGAGGATTAATGAGTGAGTTCTCACTCTATTAGTTCCCGCAAGAACTTGTTGTTTAAAAGACCCTGGGACCTCTTCTCTCTCTCTTGCTTCCTCTCACCATGTGATCTGCTTGTACCCACCAGCTGCCTGCCACTTTTCCGCCATGAGTAGAAACAGCCTGAAGCCCGTGCCAGATGCAACTGTCCCAGAATCGTAAGCCAAATAAACCTCTCTTCTTTATAAATCACCCAGTCTCAGGTATTTCTGTTATAGCAACACAAAACGGGCTAAAACCTGAGGCCTTTTACCAGAGTGACTGTACACTGGGGAAAGGGAAATAATCAGACCTTTCAGAGACTATTAGACACTGGTTCTGAATTGACATTGATTCCAGGAGACCCAAAGCATCACAGTGACCGTCCAGTTAGAATAGAGGCTTATGGGGGTCAGGTTATAAATGGAGTCTTAGCCCAGGTCCGACTTACTGTGGTTCCAGTGGGTCCCCAAACCCATCCTGTGGTTATTTCCCCAGTTCCAGAATGCGTAATTGGAATATACATACTTAGCAGCTGGCAGAATCTCCACATTGGTTCCCTGACCTGTGGAGTGAGGACAGTTATGGCGGGAAAGGCCAAATGAAGCCATTAGAGCTGTCTCTACCTAGGAAAATAGTAAATCAAAAATAATACCACATCCTTGGAGGGACTGCAGAGATTACTGCTACTATCAAGGACTTGAAACAGGCAGGGGTGGTAATTCCCACCACATCCCCATTCAACTCTCCTATTTGGCCTGTGAAGAAAACAGATGGATCTTGGAAGATGACAGTGGACTATCGTAAGCTTAACCAAATGGTGACTCCAATTGCAGCTGCTGTGCTAGATGTGGTTTCATTGCTTGAACAAATTAACACATCTCTGGGTACCTGGTATGCAGCTACTGATTTGATAAATGCCTTTTTCTCCATCCCTGTCCATAAGGCCCACCAAAAGCAGTTTCCTTTCAGTTGGCAAGGCCAGCAATACACCTTTACTATATTACCTCAGGGGTATATCAACTCTCCAGCCCTATGTCACAATTTAGTTTGCAGACCTGCAAACTAAATTGCCTTTCCCTTCCACAAGACATTATGCTGGTCCATTACATTGATGACATTATGCTTTTTGGACCTAGTGAGCATGATGTAGCAACTGCTCTGGACTTATTAGTAAGACATTTGCATATCAGAGGATGGGAAGTAAATCCAACTAAAATTCAGGGGCCTTCTACCTCAATCAAATTTCTAGGGGTTCAATGGTGTGGGGCATGTTGAGATATCCCTTCTAAGGTGAAGGATAAGTTGTTGCATCTGGTCCCTCCTACAACCAAGAAAGAGGCACAGTGCCTAGTGGGCCTATTTGGATTTTGGAGGCAACACATTCCTCACTTGGGTGTGTTACTCCAGCCCATCTACTGAGTGACACAAAAGGCTGCTAGTTTTGATTGGGGCCCAGAGCAGGAGAAGGCTCTGCAACAGGTCCAGGCTTCTGTGCAAGCTGCTCTGCCCCTTGGGCCATATGATCCAGCAGACCCAATGGTCCTTGAAGTGTCTGTGGCAGATAGGGATGCAGTATGGAGCCTTTGGCAGGCCCCTATAGGTGAATCACAGCAGAGACTCTTAGGATTTTGGAGGAAGGCCCTGCCATCACCCACAGATAACTACTCTCCTTCTGAGAAACAGCTCTTGGCCTGCTGTTGGGCCTTAGTAGAAACTGAATGCTTGACTATGGGCCACCAAGTTACCATGCGACCTGAGCTGCCCATCATGAACTGGGTGTTATCTGACCCAGCAAGTCACAAGGTTGGGCGTGCACAGCAGTACTCGATTATCAAATGGAAATGGCATATATGTGATCAGGCCTGAGCAGGTCCTGAAGGCACAAGTAAGTAACATGAAGAAGTGGCCCAAATGTCCATGGTTCCTACTCCTGCTGCAGTGTCTTCTCTTCCCCAGCCTGCACCTATGGCCTCATGGGAAGTACCCTATGATCGATAGACAGAGGAAGACAAGGCTAGAGCCTGTTTTACAGATGGTTCTGCACAATATGCAGGCACCACCCAAAAGTGGGCAGCTGCAGCACTGCACTGCTTTTCTGGGACATCCCTGAAGGACAGTGGTGAGGGCAAATCTTCTCAGTGGGCAGAACTTCGGGCAGTGCACTTGGTTGTGCACTTTGCCTGGAAGGAGAAATGGCCAGATGTGAGATTACATACTGATTCATGGGCCGTAGCCAATGGTTTGGATGGATGGTCAGGGACAGGGAAGGAATATGATTGGAAAATTGGTGAGAAAGAAATTTGGGGAAGAGGTATGTGGATGGACCTCTCAGAGTGGGCAAAGGACGTGAAGATATTTGTTTCCCATGTGAATGCCCATCAAAAGGTGACCTCAGCAGAGGAGGATTTTAATAATCAGGTGGACAGGATGATACATTCTGTGGATACTAGTCAGCCTCTTTCTCCTGTCATCGCCCAGTGGGCTCATGAGCAAAGTGGCCATGGTGGCAGGGATGGAGATTATGCATGAGCTCAGCAACATGGACTTCCACTCACCAAGGCTGATCTGGCTACAGCACTGCTGAGTGCCCAATCTGCCAGCATCAGAGACCAACACTGAGCCACCGATGTGGCACCATTCCCCAAGGTGATTAGCCAGTCACCTGGTGGCAGGTTGATTACATTGGACCACTTCCATCATGGAAGTGGCGGCGTTTTGTCCTTACTGGAATAGATACTTACTCTGGATATGGATTTGCCTTCCCAGCACGAAATGCTTCTGCCAAAACTACCATCCGTGGACTCACAGAATGCCTTATTCACTGTTATGGCATTCCACACAGCATTGCTTCTGACCAAGGAACTCACTTCACAGCTAAAGAAGTGTGGCAATGGGCTCATGCTCATGGAATTCATTGGTCTTACCATGTTCCCCATCATCCTGAATCAGCCGGTCTGATAGAACGGTAAAATGGCCTTTTGAAGTCACAGTTATAGCACCAGCTTGGTGCCAATACCCTGCAGGGTTGGGGCAAAGTTCTCCAGCAGGCTGTATATGCTCTAAATCAGCACCCAATATATGGTACTGTCTCTCCCATAGCCAGGATTCACGGGTCCAGGAATCAAGGGTTGGAAATGGAAGTGACACCACTAACCATTATCCCTAGGGACCCATTAGCAAAATTTTTGCTTCCTGTCCCTGCAACTTTATGCCCTGCTGATCTAGAGGTCTTGGTTCCAGAGGGAGGAATGCTTCCATCTGGAGACACAAAAATGATCTTATTGAACTGGAAGTTAAGGCTGCCACCTGGCCACTTTGGGCTCCTCATGCCTATGAATCAACAGGCTAAGAAAGGAGTCACTGTGTTGGCTGGGGTGACTGACCCAGACTACCAAGGGGAAGTTGGACTACTACTTCACAATGGAGGTAAGGAAGATTATATCTGGAATACAGGAGATCCCTTAGGACGTCTCTTAGTACTACCATGCCCTGTGATTAAGGTCAATGGAAAATTACAACAACCAAATCCAGGCAAGACTACAAATGGCCTAAACTCTTCACGAATGAAGGTTTGGGTCACTCCACCAGGTAAAAAACCATGACCTGCTGAGGTACTCACTGAAGGCAAAGGGAATACAGAATAGGTAGTAGAAGAAGGAAGTTATAAATACCAGCTTCAACCACGTGACCAGTTACAGAAATGAGGATTGTAATTGTTCTCCCTGTTGTGTTAAGAATATGTCTCTCTGTATATACAGTGTACACATGTTAAGCAATTATCTTTGTTTTTGTTCCTCTTGTTCTCTGTCATGTACCATGAGACCTACTGACTTTATACCAGCATTTAAATTTTGTTAACCTTACTTCATAGTATTTGCATTTTAAGTTATGGGATATTGGAAGAAGGGTAAATATCATTTAAGGACTTTACTTTTTTCTTCTTGGAAAGGGATTAATGTGTTTCTGGTCGTACACAGGATAATGTACATGTTAGGCGAAACTATTATGTTATTGTACCATTTGAAAATGAAGTGTGATTTAAGGAGATAGTATGGACACCAAGTTGATAAGTGGCGGACTTGCGATGGTTAATTCTAGATGTCAACTTGGTTAGATGAAGGAATGCTGGGAAAACTGGTAAAGCAATCTTTTCAGGTGTGTCCATGAGGGTGTTTCCAGCAGAGATTAGCATGAGAGTCTGAGTGGCCTGGGTGTGAAAGACCCACCCTCAATGTGGGTGGGAACCATCCAATCTGCTCGGGGTCTGGAGAGAACAAAAGACAGAGGAAAGAGGTGAAGCTCTCTCTCGATCTGCTGGAGCTGGGATACACTCTTCTCCCCTGTCCGTGGACATCAGAGCTCGAGACTCTTCAGCTTTTGGATTTCAGAACTTACACCAAGGACACCATCAGCTTCCCTGGTTTTGAGGCCTTTGGACTTGGACTGATCCACGATACTGGCATCCAGTTTATAGACAGCCTATAGTGGGACTTTTCTTCATAGTCACATGGGCTAATTCCTGTAATAAATCCCTCTCATATAATTATAACATATCCTATTGATTCTGTCTCTCTGGGGAACCCTGACTAATACACATTAAGAAATTCATTGAGAATATTTGCAGTAAGTATAGCAAGCCAAGGAAATTAACCTGAAATATATGTGTACAAGGAGACATAACTCTTTAACTTGTCAAAAGGGTTTGTGATGACCACCTTCATATTCATCTATTCTTGTTTTGAAAGTACACTCAAAGAACTAATCTTTCGACATGCCAGAGATTAACAGACATTATAACAGAATGAGTCAAGCTATTTCTTTATAAACTTTCTCTGTTCACATTGATGCTCTTGCAGCATTGTCAAAATATCTTTCTCTTTAGTTATTATTAAGATAAAGGGTATATAATTCATACTAAACCCCCCTCGCCATTAATCCTTCCGAGTGATAAATAAACACTGCTTTTCTCTGTATCTTATCAAATCGGTCAGTGTCCTGCACTGAAAAAATATTCAGTATTTCAAAGGCTACCCTGCCAAACTAATCTACAGTGACAAAAAGCACAGCACTGGTTTCCTGGGACTGGGAGAAGAACTTAGGGAAAGGGGAGTGGCCTGCAAAAGGGCTTAAAGATTTGGAGGGGATGGAAATATCCTATATCTTCATAGTGATGGTGGTAATTTCAACAGTGTGTACATCTGTCAAAACTAATTGAATGATACACTTTAAAGATAAGAACGGTCATTATATAATGACAAAGGGATCAACTCAACAAGAGGACATAACAATTCTAAATATATATGCACACAACTCCAGACTACCCAGATATATAAAGCAAACACTACTAGACCTAATGAGAGAAATGGACTCCAATACAATAAAAGTTGGAGACTTTAAAACCCCATTTTGAGCAAAGGATAGATCATCCAGACAGAAAATTAACCAAGAAACATCAGAGTTAATTTCCATTCTTGACTGATTAGACCGAGTGGACATTTATAGAACATTTCATCCAACAGCTGCAAAATACACATTTTTCTCAGCAGCACATGAAACATTCTCTACAGTAGACCACATGTTAGGTCACAAAACAAGTCTCAACAAATTAAAAAGAAATGAAATCATACCAACTATCTTGTCTGACCACAATGGAATAAAACTGGAAATCAAAAACATAAAGACATCAGAAACTGTACAAATACATGGAAATTAAACAACATGCTCCTAAACAACGAATGGGTCAAAAAAGAAATTATAAAGGAAGTTAAAAATTCTGGAGACAGATGAGAATGAAAACACAACATACCAGAGCCTATGGGATACAGCAAAAGCAGTTCTAAGAGAGAAGTTTATAGCAATAAATGCCTACATTGAAAAAGAAGAAAGACTTCAACTAAAAAACATACAGCTGGGAAAGGACAACCTTTTCAATAAATGGTACTGGGAAAACTGGATACACACATGCAGAAGATTGAAACTAGACTCCTATCTCTTACCATACACAAAAATCAACTCAAAGTGGATTAAAGACCTAAATTTAAGACCTAAATCTATGAAATTACTAGAAAAAAATGTAGGGGAAGTGCTACAGAATATAGGGGTGGACAGTACATTTTTGAATGAAACTACCAAGGATTAGCCAACTAAAGCAAAAATAGACCCACAGAACTACATCTAACTTAAAAACTTCTGCATAGCAAAGAATACAATCAACAAAGTGAAGAGACAACCTAAAGAATGGGAGAAAGTGCTTGCAATCTATGAATCGGACAAGAGGTTAATATCCAGAATATATAAGGAACTCAGACAACTCAACAGCAAAAAACCAAATAACCCAATTAACAAACAGGCAAAGGACCTGAACAGAAATTTCTCAAAAGAAGATATACAAATGGCCAACAGGCACATGAAAAAATGCTCAACATCATTAATCATCAGGGAAATGCAATTTAAAACCAGAGTGAGACATCATCTTACTCCAGTGAGAATGGCTTTTATCAAAAAGACAGAAAACAACAAATGCTGGCAAGGAGGCAGAGAAAAGGGAAGTCTTCTACATTGTTGGTGGGAATGGAAATTGGTAAAGCAATTGTGGAAAACAGTATGGAGGTTCCTCAGATAGCTAAAAATTGAACTACCCTATGACCCAGAAATCCAACCACTGGGTATATACTCAAAGGAAATGAAATCAGTTTATCAAAGAGACACTTGCACTGTCATGTTGATCACAACACTGTTCATAATAGCCATGTACTATGGATTGAATGTGTCCCCCCAAAAATTATGTGTTGTAAACCTGATTCTCATTATTGCAATGTTAAGAGGATGGGGAATCCAATTAGGGTATTTGAAAAGGGAGGGCCTTAAGGAGGTGATTGCATTGTGAGGACTATGCTCTCATGAGTGGATTAATCCATGGTGTAGACCAGTGGCTTTATAAGGAGAGCACATGAGACAGCTCTTGCCATCCTCACCATGTGATACTTTGCATTGCCACAGGACACTGTATGGAGCCTCCACCAAGAAGAAGACCCTCCCCAGATGTGTTCCCTGGACCTTGGACTTCCAGCCTCCAAAATCGTAAAAAATAAATTTTGTTTCTTTATAAATTACTCATTTTCCACTGTTCTGGTACATTATAAGCAACAGAAACTGGACCAATACAGTGTATTACAGTGTATTATAACAAAATACCTGGAACTGGGTAGTTTATAAGGAAGTGAAATTGATTGCTGGTGAGGGTCTTCTTGGTGGTCAGTGACGCAGGGGTCTCACATGGCAGAAATGGTGGAGCAGAGAGAGACTAACCTCTCATGTGCTCGTCTTTTAAAGCCCTGAGAACCACGCCCATGACCATCATTATTAATCCATTTACTACGGCATGGTCCTACAATCTAATCACCTTTTCAAGGCCCCACCTTTTAATTACCATAATAGGATTTCCCATCCTCAACAGTTACAGTGGTAAATAAGCTTCTAATATATGAACTTTGGGGACACAATTCAATCAATCCACAGCATACACCAAGAGATGGCATCCACCTGAACATCCACCAACATTTATGTATAAAACAGTTATAAATAAATGAAATCATGTCACCTGCAGCAATACGGATGGAATTGGAGACCATTATGTTAAGTGAAGTAAGCCAGGCACAGAAAGACAAATACTGCATGATCTCACTCATGTGGAATCTGAAAAATAGTGGCTTTCATAGAAACAGAGAGTAGAATAATGGTTATCAGAGGATGGGAGGGGAGAGGGAGCAGGGGGAAGGTGAAGTGGTGGATTAATGGGTATGAAGTTGTGCTATCTATTGTCAGTGAATCAATGCACAGTACATGCATGTATTGAAACAACATACTGTACCCTACAAATATGTACAAATAAATGTTAAAATTTAACAAAGAGCTATTTAGAAAAAAAAAAACCTAATTGAATTGTACACTTTAAATAGATGCATCACATTATACATAAATTACATCTTAATAAGATTGATTAAACAAACAAAAAATCTCCCTAGATAACTGGTATACAATACTCTCAGAATAACTGTATGACCAAGCAGCAACTCTATTTGTTGTGCTCATATTTTCTGAAGCTTATATTTGCAATTTCTGTAGCTCAGTAAGATGTACCCAAAAGTCACTTTCTGGACATTCAAGGTATATTCCATTTTATACATCTTCACAACTTCGAAAAGACTACCTTGAATTTATTATTTTTCTTTGTTTTATAGCTGTCATTCAAACATCTATATGTAGTATACATTATTGTTTAGAGAAAATAGCAGAGGTCCCCATACCTTTTTTTAAAGCCTCATGCCTGACAACTCTTCACCTTGTAATTATCTAAACTGAAGGCAAAAAAAGAAAAAAAAGAAGTGGGTATTGAAGAAGAAAGAATATTTTTAGAGGCAGACATTTAAACTAAAAAAACTCACAATATACCAAAAAATTTTCAGATAGAATAACAAAACATATTTTTAGAATCTTTTGGAGCCTAAAATAGGATAGAGAAAGTCCTCAGATTTCTAAAGTTCTGAGAAATCAGTCAGAATAATTATTTTATATCGCAGGTAAGGTACTCCTGAGTCTTGAAAGATAAACATATGGAGCACTTCACCACCTCCCAAAAGTAAACAAAGCAGCAATGTCACTTTCTTTAAAAAACATATCACAAATCCATAAGACACTGGAATGAGACTGAAAGTGGAATACAGCTTGCTATGGGATAGAAAGAAATTGCTTTTTTCCGTGTGTTTTCACAATTCCTTATCTCCTAGGATATATATATATAAACAAAAAAAGAAATGACATAAGGTTTTCCTTGGAGTTGTTCCTAATATTTTCTCTCCATTCTTCATATCTATGCTATATGGCTATTTGAAGAAAGCCTATAAGTAAATAACTCTGTCCTTTGTCCTCAGAATTGACTCTGACACATTAAAATATAAAAACTTGACAGTTTTGCCAGGCTGGCATTGATAAAATAGGAAAATTCACCATGACATTCGAAGTCTATGAATTCAGTAGAGTCAGCCATGCTGACACCAAGTGCTTAGCCCTTCACTACCAAAAAAATAAGTATGCTAAGTTCCATACTCTTCCATGCTAGGCTAAAACCAAGAGAAATGAAAAGAACTGCAACCAACTTTCTGAATGTCATTCACTTGTCATGGGGTGGTGATTCTACTTACACTATGCCAGTGAGGTAAATTCTTTTACTTACTCGCAGTATAAAATAAATGATTCAATGAAAAATAGCCACATGAGTGCTATTTAGTAAGAATGTCCACTCGATATGAGAATAAATCTTTACTCTACAAATTGAGGGCACAGTTATTTTTTATCCTTAAAATATAATCTCATTTACTTTCCTCATTATTGATTAGTACCATCAAAATTATATTAATTGACCTTCGTAGGAAGTCTAAATGACAGTGTATCTTTCTAAGCCCATCACATCTCTGTGAATTTCTTTGGAATATATTGCCATTTGTCTTTTATGCACAAGTAGTTACTTACTCCCTATTTATTTTTTCAGAAGATAAATTAAAACCAGAAACTCCTTATTGCATTTTATTTTCCACGGAGTCATACTCTTTTAGAAAGATACGTTTTCCCAGGTTAATTATCACATCTCTAGATAGTCTATTTTTGCAAAAGGGCACGTAAAGAATGAGAATGCTGAAAACTGGCTCTGTGTGTAGAACAGAGATGAGAATACCTTTTGTGGTTAAAAAAACACCTAGGGTAGCTGGTGATGTGGTTGGTGATGCACAAGACATGTTTTCTGAATAAAGCACCCTCACAAAGTAAGAGCCAGAGGAATTTGTAAATCTCCTGTATTTCAGTAGTTCATTTTTTACTACATTCAAAACTGATTTACATGCATAGTACACCTTTGAAGGAGTATCTATGTATTAGAAAAATTCAAGATTATGTGACTAGCATTGATTAAATCTAAATACAATTCATTTTAAATATTCTTGGTGATTTTCATACAGTCGTCTCTTTCCCCATACTCACCCAACAAATTGATATGAGGTGACAAGTTGTTATTACCAAAATTTAAGTCTCTCTTCAACTTATTTGATACTGTTACTTCATTTAATTTATCCTCTCTTAACTAAATCTTTTTCCCTAGACTCGACAGTTTTTCATATACCTGGTCCAGGAGGTTTCCTGTTCTTGCTCACCTGATCACCTTTTGATCTTTTCAATTCTTCTTCCCAAACCCCTGACAGTAGGCATCTCCTAAGATTCCATTTTCATCTATACCTTATCAGTCTATATTTTCTTCCCCTTAAAGCTATTCTGTTTTCATAACCATAACCACCATCAATGTTTTTCTGGAACTTCAGAAAAAAATCCTGAAGTCTTCTTTGACATCTTTTTCTCATTACTCACATATGCCATTATAAAGTCCCCTCGCTAGATGCTTCAACACAATGATATCTTGCTCTTCCCAAACCCGCTGTGCCCACCACCTTCATTATAATTACCCTATATCATGCTGTCCTATAAAAATAATAATACTCTACAAGTCCCAAGATTTCAGAGTTCTAATTATATCTGTTTGTGTCCCAAATCTGAAATCATGAAGCTCTCACCCAACAAAAGCAATAGTAAAATATATAGGTAGATCCAAAAGGTATGTCCAATCACATGAGCAAAGCCTGGAAAGCTTTACGTGCAAGTTGATGAAACAGGCAGTAGGAAGCCATAGTAGCAGTATTTTTGCAAGGCTTCAGTATTTTTAGAGTGATATCATCGGAAGATCCATTCCTCTGGCTGTGTAGAATGAACTGAATATTTAGTGACAAGTGGACAAGTCAGACTACTAGAAAAATCTAGGCAGAATATGATGGCCTGAGCAATAATGTTGATAATCATGTTTTTACTATTGCTTCAGATAATCTCTTTGCTCTACCCAGCTATTCTCTAATGCTGCCAATAATGGCTCTGCTATGCCCACCCCAGTCACCTTCCTTCCACTTATCCACCCATGCACATGGAATTCTCTTCCTTTATTCCCACATCATATTCTCATGGCCTGTGTCAAACCCTAACCTCCTCCAGGATACTTTTGTGGAAGCAATACAGCAAAGGGGTTACAAGCTACAGTCCTGCAACCAGAGTGCCTGGGTTCAAGAGTTGGCCTACATGTGTGTTGTTGGGCAAATTGTTGGACTTCTCTGAGTTTCTGAGTCTTCACTGGTAGGAAAGGAATACAAAACATATCCACGCCATAGGTTACTGTAAGTATTTATGAGATTTTCCATGTGAACAGCTGAGCACAGAACATGACACAGAAAATGAGCTCAACATATGTCAGCCACTCTCATTAGCATTGTTGTTTTTCTCCCCATCCCTGAGTGGTTTTTTGTTTTATTTTTGTTACTGTTGTTCCTTCTATGAGTTGTTGTAATACATCAAAACGTCAAAACCTCTAGTACTTGTTAACCCCAAATTAGGTAGGCTGCTAGTTAACCTTTGTACATGGATCTTGGTTTGCCAACTAGACTTAAAGTTTCCAAAACAGAAACCGCATCCTCAATTCTTTGTTCCTCTTCCTAATCAGTATATTATTAGTGTTGTTAATAACAACAATCACCCCCACCATTTATTTAGTGGCTACTATATTTACATCAGGCACTGTGCTTATCATTTTACAGACATTTCATTCAAGCAATCACTGTAACACTACCAGATAGGAGTCACCGTGTCACTTTTAAAGGTAAAGACACAAAAGCAGAATGGGTTTTAACATAGAGAGCAGTGTACAGAACAGATGCTTGCATACTTTTACCTTTCCAGAGCCTGGTCTAAAACCCATCCCACCACCAAGCATTTTTGACAGCCTGTTTTGTGATAGCACCGCGCCAGATACAATAGCTACAAAGTTAAATAGGACATGGTCCCTGAGCTTCGGAGGCTTATAATTTTAGTTGGAAAAAACAAAATTTAACCTATTAACATGAGCATTTGGATTATTGCCACATTCAATCACTGATGCTGTGGAAGCACAGAGGAACAGAGTTGTGAGGGGTGAGTGGACATTCACAAAGCATTCTACGGAGAAGGAAGAGCAGAAAACACAGCATGTGATTTATGGAAGCATGCACAAATCCCACCTGAAACATCTGGGGATCAGTGGTGACATATCTAAAGATGGAAGAGGAAAAAATGAAGTGCCTCATGTCCCCTGCAAAGATATTTGGACTTTTATTAGTGATAGGATGTCACAGACGGTTAGGTAGGCAGGGATCAAAAGGAAGGCAATGAAACGGTCAGATTTGATTCTAGAACTAAGCACTTCAGAGGTCATTTGGAAACCAGATTGCAAGGGGCAAGTTTGGAGTCTCTCTTTTGGAGAGAAATGATGATGGCCTGAACTAAAATACTGAGCAATGAGAAGCAAGACAACGAAATAGATGAAATATTTAGAATATAGAAATACTGGTCAAGATCACCAAATGACAATGATTTATGAGTGATAAATGTAGGAAAAGGTCAAATACTTATCTTTGAATATTCCTCTTTCATCTACAGAGTCTATTTCTAACTTTGTGACTACCATGAGAGAAAGCATTGATAGAAAATAATTCTTGAGCAAACCAAGGGCACCTACTGCCTCATATGACTGTCATTATCATCTCTGTACTTTGCTCTTGGGAACTTGAATGAAATATCCCCAATCCTTAAAACACATCATGAATCTTACCCAGGACTCCAAAACAGCACGGTGTAGATGGTCCAGCATGATCTGTCCCCTGCCTGTGTCCACTCCATCTTGTGACCATCTTCCCCATAGTCAACCATGCTTCAGCCACATGAACTACGGTTTGTGCCTTAACCACACTTAAGGTGTCTTATTCCTCTACTGGAAAGCCCTTGCCTTAGATTCCCTCACTACTGGCTCTTAACTCAAACCTCACCTTCTCAAAGAGCCTTCCTGGAACCATGTATTTAAAGTAGGCTTTTCCCCTCTGACAATCCATTACCCACTTCATTTTATTTTATAGATCTTATCTGTATGTTACTTGATTTCTCATTGTTTGTCTCCCCTAATTAGAATTTCAACCCTATGAGTACAGATATTTTTTTTTTGCCTTGTTCACTGCTACACCATGAATGCAGTATCCCACATGTAGTAAGTACTCAATAAATATTGAAAGACTGAACTGTTTTAACTGCCCAGAATATAGCTCCGTATATACTTTACAATGTGCTTTCAAATCCATTAAACTCCTTAAGCAAATTCAGCAAGAATAATTAGGCTCATTGTCTGCATAAGAAAACTGGGGCTCAATGAGGTTTCCGGACTTTGTAAAGTCACATAACTAGTAATTGCAAGTGCAATACAAAGAACTTAATTTTCCATATGATTGATCATCATTAAAAAAACTACAGACAATATTTTTGTAAAATTTACTATTAAAGGGATAAGGATTAAAGGTCAAGTTAACTATAAAAGAAGTTATTACTTCATTATTTTAAAGTAATGGAAATAAATTTAGATACAGTCATCCCTAGGTATCCACAGAGGATTGGTTCCAGGACCCCCATCCCCCACCCCACACCCAGGATAACAAAATCCGAGGATGCTCATGTCACTAATATAAAATGGTGTAGTATTTGCAAATAACTATGTACATCCTTCCCTATGTTTAAAAATCATCTCTACATTACTTAGAATACCTAATACAATGCAAATGCTATGTAAATAGTTGTTACACTGCATTTTAACTTGTATTTTTTTATTGTTGTATTGTTATATTTTATTGTTTTTGTTTTCTCAAGTATTTCTGATCTGGGTTTAATTGAACACATGAATGCAGAACCTACGGATATGAAGAACTGACCATATTTACCAAGATTTGGGGGATTTTAGGATTTCGATAAGATTTTTCTGCATCAAAATGAGTTAAAAGGGCATTGAAATGGGGGATCAAAACTGATTCTATGCATAAAAGTATGAAGATATCAATTTAATCTGTGTACTGAAACAAATGCAAATGCTTATGTACTTACTGAGATTACTCCCCTTCTTTCTTCTGAATATAACAGCAGTTAGCAAAATGACAATTTTCCTTTTCAATTTTATTCCTTTCAGTTGAATAACAGCTTATTTGCTTCTTTCATTTATTTTTGTCAAGAACGGAAATGACATTAATTTGGGTGTTTGTGTATTTGTGCATGCATCGATGCATTGAAGCACTATAGCTATCATCAAGATCTTGCAAAGGAGGTTAGTAAAAACCACTTTAGAATGATTTTACATTGCATACCAGGAAATGATCTTTTTGGCAAGTGTACATGGTTCTTTTTTTGTCCATTTATTTTTATTGCATATAATAAAGTGGGTAATAATCAAGCAGTATTGACATTTTAAAAAATCTATTCACATTGTTTAAATTTCTTCCAAGATTCAGAAATCTCGATTATTACTAGTCTATTCTATTCTGCTTAATATTGATTTGCCTTTTTTAGAGATTTTTTAAATAGCTAATGGGTTATTAAAATTATATTTGAACTCAAGTAAATAGGACCACATTCATGTCAACCCATGCATTAGAAAGTCTTTTTCTGGGTAATTCATACATTAAGATCAGAGTGACTTTACTCCCACAAACTAACATCTTATATGTAAATACTTACAGAATAGGTTATCACTGTCAATCCTTCCTTATACCGCCAATAATGTGTATCAAGTTAAAAATACACAAATACACACAAATACAAGCTAAAAATTACAATTCAAAAATTTGTAATAAGTAACTTATGATAAAATTTCCCTTACAAGTACTCAAACTTCCTGGGATTGGTAAACGTTTAGTCAGAAATAAGGAGTTGGCAGTATTATTCAAAGAAAAAAATGAATTTGGATGAGAACTCAAATATCCCATAAGCCTCCTTCAGATAAAAAGGTTATTTTTCATAACTCTTAAAAGGATTCCTCTTGATAGAAAAATTTAATGGTAATATTTCAATTAAGAGGTGCTTTATATGTAGGTCATCAGATCAGAGGATTTCAGGGCTGAAAGAAGCCTTAAGAGTCATCAAACCCAATCTCCTCATTTTAGAAATGAGGAAACACAGGAGAGAGGTTGAGGAATTTTCCAAGAACACAGTTAATAGATGGTAGGGTCATGATTGAAATGAATGCCTCCTGACTCCCTGGTTCAGAGCAGGTCCTATGCATCAAAGAGCAGAGGCTAACACTCTGACTCTGCTATCACTAACTCTTGATCTTGCAGGAGTTATTTCCCCACTTGAAGCCTTAGTTTCCCTGCCTGATACAGATCAAAACTTACCTACCTCACAGGGTTATTGGCTGCTTATGGCTTGGGCTTAATAACTTCTAGCAATTACTATCACCATCATTCTCCCACAGTTGCTTCTCATGGAACTGTATGTAAACGGACACTGCCTTTACGGCTAGATTTGAAAGGTGCAAGAAGATCTCCAAACCATTTCCCTTTATGTTACACCCATTTGTTATTTAACTTTTTATTTTGAAGCAATTTTAGAAATACAGAAGAGCTGCAAAAATAATAGTGTGCTACTGTATACCTGTCACCCACTTTCCCCTAACATTACCATCTTACCTATTCATGTTACATTTAACAAAATTAAGAAATTAATATTGGTACGATATTTTTTAATTGAAATGTTACCATTAACTACAGAATTTATTTGGATTTTCTCAGTTCATCTAGTAATGCCCTTTTTGTGTTCCAGGATTCAATCCAAGATACCACATGGCATTTAATATAATCTAGGTCTTAAATTATGCCTTATCTTAATCTAATTTAGAATGTAGCTGTTCATAGCTATTGATCAAAAACTCAAACGGCTCACAGGTAAGCAAAGAATATTTTGGAAAAAGCAATGAATATCCAAGCAGGACTTGTGTAGATGAATCCACTTCCTTTTTTTACAATAAGTGCCAAAGGCTTGTATTAACCAACTCACCAGTGATTGAAATTGAAATGCCATTAGTTCTTTTAGGACCCAGTTAGCATGGCACAGATTCAATGCTTTGCCTTCTGTTTTTAAGCTAAATCTTGAGGTATCAAGTTTTTAAAAGGCAGATAGAGGCACCTTTGATGAACATGCTTTGGTATCCTAGTTTTTTCCCTGGGAAATTACACATTTGTATTTCTAAATGCCCAAGTCACAGACAGATCCTTAAAATTAAGAAGGAAAAAAAAAAAGAGTCCTGCCAATAGCAATCAGACAGAACCCAAGCTAGGCCACACATTCACAGAAAAAAATAGAAGGTTATTTCCCATCTTGGAAATGACCTAAAAGTGTACCTAATGGATGGTGTCTGGCAACATTTTATAAATGCCCAGTTTCTTCCAAGTACTAAACTGCAAAAAGAAAGTGCTTGTGGAGGACCATGGAAAAGCAGCAATTTTTCCTCTTGCAAAAGCCACATGGGGATTTATGGGGAAATGACGTAGGATTACAGCCTGGAGCTCAGCCAGGACAAGAGGATAATGGGGTGATGGTCTCCTCCTGTGTTAATGAATGACTTTCCTGATGTGATGGATGTTTCATTGCCTGTTCTCCTAATTTGTTTTACCTGGCCCTGCACTGCTGCTACAGAGAAGCAAGGGGAACTGCAAATAGGCTTTCCAGCTCCCCTTGATTGTCAGAAGTTGGAGGGAGAGGACACTGATGAGACCTAATTCTGGAAGTTCTGACTATCACAAAAGCATTCATTCCCTGGGAAACTGCTGAGAAGCGGTGTCATCACCTTGCCATTCCATCCTTCCACTGCCGGCACACGAGCCAACGCGATGATATCCATTGAGCACTTTCTACACCAGACACTGTGCAAAACACTTCTGATTTCCATCAGAGTCAAAATTCATACACTATGTCTTAAGTGGGCACCAAAAAAAAAAAAAAAAAAATCTTACTCTTTATTTTCCATAACAGATCTCATCCATTTTCTTGCCCCCAACTCTAGGAATGGTACAAAATTTTGGTTACCAGATAGAAATTCTTATATCTGGTTTAAAACTTAGTTTTCTTTAAGCAATTTCACAACATTTCTGGGATTTTCTTTTCTTGTGGACTGACTCTTAGTCCCAGAGTTTTGTTAATCATGTCCTATGCCGACAGTTCATTTAAAAGGGTCAAGGCCTGGTGGCTTCCTCTTGATGACTCTACCTTACTTCAGCCCTTACTTGTTTTATTGCTTCTTCTCCAGGGACCTCCTGCAAAGCCCCTGATAATCCTCTTGTGGGAAGCTTACCAGCCAACACTTCTGTCCATCTTTACCTTTCTGAGATCCTTGGATTCAATCAGATCATGTCATACCACTGCCTACAATCTTCCGTGGCTCTCCATTTAACCTAAAATAAAACACACAATTCTTGCAAATGCCCATAAGGGTCTGTGTGGTCTAAATACTGCCCTGCTATACTAACCCACCAACTTGAGAAAGATACATCACTTTAATGTATCTTTCACTGACATGCTTATGGAAAAGAGGTACATCTAGTAATAAGAAAACTCCAATTAAATGCCATAGCCCTCTGATAATCTCCTTTGCTCACTCAGCACCAGCCACACTAGGTTCCTTCTCCCACCTTAGGGTCTTAGCACATACTGTTGCTCTTTAATCCCCCTCGAACATTTCCCTCCAGAACTCACATGCTGATATGTTGCTATCTTGGGGTGACCTTCTGTTTACCCAACCTGAAATAGCACCCCACCCCTGTTCTCTTCAGCACCTGTTCCATTTGTCTTCACAGCATTTCTCACCACCTGCCATCTTACAGAGTCATTTGCTTGTTTATAGTTTGTTCCCATCCAACCAGAATATAAATCCCATTAAAGCAGATACTCAGTTTTTAATTCATTGTTAACACCCTTTTAAGGTAGGTATTAATATTGTTATTTCCATTGTACCGGAGAGACAATTAAGTTCAGTGGGTTTAAGTGATTTGAAGAAGCTCAAACAATTAAAATTGTTGTCTTTCTATCCCAAGGAAGAAAAAAATTTACAAAATGTGTGGTTATGTAAAGAAGGAAATGCGACAAGAAGACTGCTTAGCAACTAATGCGGGATCAGAGAGCAACCGGGGGCCCAAGAGGAGGCCTGACCGAGTACAGTAAGTAGGACGGCGACTACTCAGCAATAATTCCGCAGTTTCCTGTAAACAAACCTCCTTCGGAGAGGCTTGTTCATTTTTCAAGTGGTCAAAGCAGCAGCTGGGTTGCAGATCATCAAGGAGCTGGGGGGCAATTAGTTTTAATGTTTGACACTGAGAAAGTGGAAAAGCCTCAGTGTTTCAGGCACTGTTGTCATGCTTGGGAGGTTCTTTATTAGGCCTTGTGATCAAATGTTTCTCCTGTCAGCCTTTTTGACTCCCTCCTATAAGAACTGAAGTCCTTGGTCGCACTTCCTCAATAAACACACTCATCACCCCCAGGACATCCCAGGGGTACGCGTGGAGACCTCCTGGACAACAGCCCGGTGACTGCTGATGGCACATGTATATTTCTTCTTGCTGAACGTTCTCCTGGAGAGCCCAGTCCGGGCCTTACTCCTCTTTCTATCTCCCAAAGCACCTGGCATAGAACAAATGTTCAATAAATCTCTGTTAAATTGAATTGGCAGTTCACTTCATCAGTCCAGGCCTGGTGTTCTTATCTGTCAAATGGGGAGAGTGAAGCTTTCTACAAGGACGATTAGGATGAACAAATGAAATCAAATAGTTTTTTTTTTTCTTAATAGCACACACGAGATGCATTGGTGTTTGTTAACTTTAAAACATAAAACAAGCGTGTTGTGAGCCTTTCAGAGGGCGTGACATTACTTCATTTGTCTGGAAACAGTTTGGAGAGGTAAAAGTTCAGGTTTTTATTGGAGCTACTTATTCAGGGTGGTGACGCTTAATGCAGCAGAGGAAGGAAATTAAATTCTGCACTCACCCAACAAGTTAATAAATATTCTAATTTGCTCAATCTGATCACAAAAAAACATACTGCAAACTGAATAATATTACCCTACATTAATCTAATACTTAAAGTATTTACTTGTTCTAACCAGACAGAAAAGAGTGATGATTTTATCTGTTATGATTTGGTAATTTACCATGTGCTAGGCACTGTTAAATGATTTAAATGAATTATTCCATATATTCCACAAAAGCATCCTATCGTGTATTTTTTTTTTTAAATTTCTCAGAGGCACAGGGAGCTTAAGCTATTTGCACAAGGTCATGAAGCTAAGAGATGACACCGGTAATCAAGTCCATGCACTGACAAACACAACACCATCCTGCCTCCCTGAAATCAACCAAGATGAACCATCTAGCCATCCTTGCAACAAAGCCACAAGCAACTACCACCTACAAAACCTTGTGCCAGCTGCTGGGGAATTCCATGGAGAGAAAACAGAGGAATCACACAAACACATAATTACAAACTGCAGTAAATGATGAGAAGGAAAATTATAGGGCACTATGAGAATACTGGGCACTGTAAGGGGGAGTAACAAGGGGCATATGTGGATTGCTAGTTGGGGAAGGGAAGTCAGGGAGGGCTCTTCTGAAATGAAAGTGACCGGAGAGCTAAAAGGGAGCTGGGTGGCAAGGGTGTTGCAGTGCTGCAGACAGGAATGTGTTCTATGAGAGCCACGTGTCTATGCCGGTGCTGAGTTGGGAAAACAGCCAAGCCTGAGAATTAGGGAAAGAGAAATGAGAAGTGAGAGGAAAATGGAAAATAGAGTGAAAAAGTCAGAACGCAGAATCAGAGAGAACAAGACTATTAGAGAAAAGCTTTAAAGTTGCTGCATCACCATAGGCTGTAATTGTCTTCACCAGGCAGGTTTGAGAACTGTTTATAGTCAGGTGGATGGACACACTGGCAGCGAAGAATAACTATTTTGCAGGTGTGACTGAGTTCAGTTTTCAGGGGAGAAGGTTTGGGATTTGAGTTATGTAAGGGTAGCAAGTGCAGAGAAAGTCCAAAGTTGTCTAAAACTTCTTCCTCAAAACGTTACACAGGCTTTATTTTGTATATCAGCAGGCATGTTGGACACAGTTCCTTGTTCGGTTAAAAGAAAAATATGACAGAGCTCTGCTCAAAGGTACCTATGGATTAACTCAGCACACCCTGGAAGTTGTAGGCACTGCAGACTCTCCAAACTGATTTCCTTTTGTTCCTATGAAACAACAATTAGCAATTAAATAAAAAAAAGCTACATAAAATTGATGTACTCTACTGACATAGTAATGGAAAAGAGGTTAAGAGGTACATATAGTAATAAAAAAACTCCACGTAGATTCCCGAGCCCTCTGACAATCCCCAAAAGGCAATACAAATAATAACAAACACATGGAGAAAAAGAAATTAACAAACTGCCAAGGGCAGATACTAGAGGAATATTTTTAACACAAAGTCGAGAAGGAACAAAAACACTGCCTTGCCATACTTAAGCACCTCCGTCAAAAACCTTTTTGCTATTTCCTAAAAACTTCTTTAAAAAGTCTTTGTAAGATGCACTGCTATAAATTTCCTTAGACACAACTAAGATTCTTCCTTCTTTTGGAAAATATCTTTTATTAAAATTTCACAATCAAGATGTACTTAAGATCAAAGGCAATATGTAAGCCAGAGAAAGTAATGGCATTTTTTCCTAAAATAGCTTCTCTGCAACTGTCAAACGGTTTGACGCATTCAGCCTTAGACACCAATATTTGCAGGATGTTGAAAACTTGTATACGAAAGCCAAAGGCAGCTGTCAATATCATCCAGGTCTGAAGCACTCTTACCAGCTCATGCACCTGCAGGTTCAAGTCTTCCTCCTGAAAAACCAATAGATTTCCAGGCGGTGTGTTGTATACTTGAAACATCTGGGCCCCATCATCTTGCAATTTTGGCAACAAAAAAATAAAAAATCCTAAAGTCAAGTAAAAAAGTGTTCAGATGGAATTCAGCTACCTTTCTGAGGGGACACAGGCTTAACAATTTCCTTACTAAGCTGAATATTTCAAATAGATTCGACCTCAGTCCTTTTTAATTTTTTTAAAAAATGTTTGAAAGGGTTGATTTCACACAACATTGAGTAGCAAGATTAAAGAGCAGATGGAACATGAAGAGGTATTGTGCTACCACACAGAATGTCCACTGGCAAGTGCCCCCTCCCCCCCGTATGACAAACAGTTCTTAATGGCTCAGCAAAATTCCTATCACCTCCATGAAACTTGCTAAAGTGCAGCTTTATAAAGAGAATTATTCATCACGATCAAGTGGGATTCATCCCAGGGATGCAAGGTTGGTTCAACATATGCAAATCAATAAATGTGATACACCATATTAATAAACTCAAACACAAGGACCATATGATCATCTCTATAGATGCTGAAAAAGCATTTGATAAAGTTCAGCACTCATTCATGACAAAGACCCTCTATAAGTTAGGTATAGAGGGAAAATATCTCAACATAATTAAAGCCATATATGACAAACCCACTGCCAATATCATCCTGAATGGGGAAAAGCTGAAAGCTTTTCCTTTAAGAACAGGCACTAGACAAGGATGCCCACTCTCACCACTCCTATTCAACATAGTGTTGGAAGTACTAGCCAGAGCAATCAGAGAAGAGAAGGAAATAAAGGGCATCCAGATTGGAAAAGATGAAGTCAAACTGTCCCTGTTTGCAGATGACATGATCCTATATATCGAACAGCCTAAAACCTCTACAAAAAAACTCTTGGAATTGATCAATGATTTCAGCACAGTAGCAGGATACAAAATCAACACACAAAAATCAGTAGCATTTCTTTTCTCCAATAGTGAACATGCAGAAGGAGAAATCAAGAAAGCCTGCCCATTTACAATAGCCAACAAAAAAATAAAATACTTAGGAATTGAGTTAACCAAGGAGGTGAAAAATCTCTATAATGAGAACTACAAACCACTGCTGAGAGAAATTAGAGAGGATACAAGAAGATGGAAAGATATTCCATGCTCTTGGATTGGAAGAATCAACATAGTGAAAATGTCCATACTACCCAAAGTGATATACAAATTCAATGCAATCCCCATCAAAATTCCAAAGACATTTTTCTCAGAAATGGAAAAAACTATTCAGACATTTATATGGAACAATAAAAGACCACGGATAGCCAAAGCAATGCTCAGCAAAAAAAATAAAGCTGGAGGCATAACACTACCTGACTTTAAGCTATACTACAAAGCTATAATAACCAAAACAGTATGGTACTGGCATAAAAACAGACACACTGACCAATGGAATAGAATAGAGAATCCAGAAATCAACCCTCACACTTACTGCCATCTGATCTTTGACAAAGGCACCAAGCCTATTCACTGGGGAAGGGACTGCCTCTTCAGCAAGTGGTGCTGGGATAACTGGATATCGATATGCAGGAGAATGAAACTAGATCCATACCTCTCACCGTATACTAAAATCAACTCAAAATGGATTAAGGATTTAAATATACACCCTGAGACAATAAAACTTCTTAAAGAAAACATAGGGGAAACACTTCAGGAAATAGGACTGGGCACAGACTTCATGAATACGACCCCAAAAGCACGGGCAACCAAAGGAAAAATAAACAAATGGGATTATATCAAACTAAAAAGCTTCTGCACAGCAAAAGAAACAATTAAAAGAGTTAAAAGACAACCAACAGAGTGGGAGAAAATATTTGCAAAATATACATCTGACAAAGGATTAATATCCAGAATATATAAGGAACTCAAACAACTTTACAAGAAGAAAACAAGCAACCCAATTAAAAAATGGGCAAAAGAGCTAAGTAGGCATTTCTCTAAGGAAGATATCCAAATGGCCAACAGACATATGAAAAAATGCTCAACATCACTCAGCATCCAGGAAATGCAAATCAAAACCACATTGAGATACCATCTAACCCCAGTTAGGATGGCTAAAATCCAAAAGACTATGAACGATAAATGCTGGCGAGGCTGCGGAGAAAAAGGAACTCTCATACATTGTTGGTGGGACTGCAAAATGGTGCAGCCTCTATGGAAAATGGTATGGAGGTTCCTTAAACAATTGCAAATAGATCTACCATACGACCCAGCCATCCCACTGTTGGGAATATACCCAGAGGAATGGAAATCATCAAGTCGAAGGTATACCTGTTCCCCAATGTTCATTGCAGCACTCTTTACAATAGCCAAGAGTTGGAACCAGCCCAAATGCCCATCATCAGATGAGTGGATACGGAAAATGTGGTACATCTACACAATGGAATACTACTCAGCTATAAAAACGAATGAAATACTGCCATTTGCAACAACATGGATGGACCTCGAGAGAATTATATTAAGTGAAACAAGTCAGGCACAGAAAGAGAAATACCACATGTTCTCACTTATTGGAGGGAGCTAAAAATTAATATATAAATTCACACACACATACACACACACACACACAAACCGGGGGGGGGGGGGGGAAGAAGATATAACAACCACAATTATTTGAAGTTGATACAACAAACAAACAGAAAGGACATGGTTGGGGGGGAGGGGGGGAGGGAGAAGGGAGGGAGGTTTTGGTGATGGGGAGCATTAATCAGCTACAATGTATATCGACAAAATAAAATTAAAAAAAACAAACAAAAAAACACACTGCGAAGGAGTGGGAGACGCCTCCCTTCACAAGGCTTCTTGGCTCTTGCTGCGTTTCCTGGGGTTTTCCCAAAATTTCCAACCTGGCGCTTTCTGAAGCAATGCGAAACAAAACAAGGAGTCTCTATTTACATTTCTGAGCTTGTCGAAAATATAGGAATGATTCTTGTCTGTAGGAAACGAAGAGATCTCAGAGACCCCATCAAGAACGTGCCCAGGTGGTGCAGCTGCCCCGCCACTTACTTCTCTTGAGCTCAGTGATATTTCAGTACTTTTAAGTTTCCCAGAATCTGAAACTGTTAGAGCTGGAAAAGACCTTAGAAAGTATCTATTCTCAGTATTCTAATAGATTTTTAGGCCAGAGACTGGAAGGAACTCACTCAAGGTCACACAGTGACAGAAACAGGAATACAGCCCCATCTCCTTGCTCTAGATCCAGGCTAGCACCACTGGACTTCCATTTGTCACCTGTCCCTTTAAAACATCATGATTGTGACTGGATGACACACATTGCACATGCAGTGCCACTCCTAGATACCCTGTCAAATGTTTTTAACTTCTCAGTGTGTGGGTTTTTTTTTTTTTTTTAACTTTTTTAGAAATTGTGGTAAAATACACATAACATAAAATTTACCATCTTAACTTTTTTAAGTGTGTGCTTCAGTGGCATTGAGTACATAAACAGTGTTGGACAACATCACAAAAAAAAATAAAAATAAAAAAAAAATAGAGACCTTCCCTCCCGAACTCCTGCTGTCCTTGCTGTCACTACAACCTGGCTCTTAAGCATATACTGTCTGGTGAGATCTCTTGACTTCAAGAAAATCAATGCATATATAACATATTGACCACCTACTATTTTTAGGCTCTGATCAGATGTATTTCCATTTTTAAATTTATTTAATTGGCATAACTCTAAGAAGTAGAAAATATTATCATGTCAATTTTCCAGAGGAGGAAGTGGAGAAAAGTAATTTTTTCAGTCGTTGCAATCTTTCCCAGTTATTTATAAATTGATGAAGACAGTTGTTCATGTTTGGTCTCAAAATAGTTTATAAGACCATAGAGAGGTAGGACCCATATT
This sequence comes from Cynocephalus volans, assembly GCF_027409185.1. Lineage (NCBI taxonomy): Eukaryota > Metazoa > Chordata > Mammalia > Dermoptera > Cynocephalidae > Cynocephalus > Cynocephalus volans. The sequence continues at coordinate 138,436,244 of NC_084461.1, read as the reverse complement.
GCCCAGCTTTATGTCACTCAGAAAGCCAAGCACAGTGTCTTGTGCATTACATGTACTCACATATGCCAGTGTGTTTTGATTTGATATTGAAGAAACTGGAAAGGCAATGTTTAGTTAAAATGTACCCTCTACAAATGATTGACATTTTGGTTCAATATTGACTTGGAAATAAAATTCAAGATCCATTCATATTTGATACTAGACCTAAATACCAAATGAATATACATGGGAGGCATTTCCATGTCTGCCATTCTTTTGGTATTTCCAATATGGACAGAGCAGGTTGGAAATAGTCAGAAATGCAGTCTCCTTCATTGTAAAACAATGAGGCTGACACCAAGGTTCAGTGCCATTTCATGAAGGGGCTGCAAGGGTGAGCATGGGAAACAAGGGTAAAAAGGCAGAAAATAGAAATGGACCAAAAAAAAAAAAAAAAAAAAAAAACAACCAACATTCATATTCTGTGGATTAAAAATCCAATGAAAGGAGAATAAGAAATGAGTCAAATAACTGATAGAATTTTCAATGCAGTCAACCTAAGCTTCAATATTTATTCCAAGAGGAAAATTATTCTCAAGTCCAAAAATGACTCTAAGCTTCCATTCTTTGCCCAAATACACACACATTTACATTTATGGAACAGTATGTGGCTATATTTAAATTCTCAGCTCCAAAATCTGCAAGACTGTAAATAGACTCATTTTAGCCATTTTATCAAATTGTATTAGCTTTCGTTTCCTGCCATTCTCCAAGGCAGGCAAAGTTCAGACGTGCAGAAAATGTAAATGATTTCTTTTGATAACAGCACTGGTAGATTCCAAACCCAGAAATCAGCTCATGCTTATTTCTGAGAGCTTGTTGAGTGATGCCTAGTCATGGCTTTGTGCTAAAGGAGTGAATTTCAGCATAAGGAGCCTGGAATGTACTACCTTAGGTCAGAAAAGAAAAGAAAAATAAAAAAGTCATTATATTAGCACCATAGTGTCTCAGACAAAATATGTCTTGTATACTGCACAGTAAGCACAGCTGAGGACTGAACACGCCTCTATGAGCAAACTGTTCTGTCTGTTATGGACTTTGAGACAGAGTAAGTCAAGGTCATTGCCAAACTAGTAGACTCCTCCATGAGTCTGATGGGTTCCTATAGAGGTATGGACCCTGATCTAGCTCCTCACACTTGATCCTCAAGAGGAAACTCCACCATCCCCCTATGCCGTGACTCACTCCTCCATGTGTATACATAAAGTGGTGAGATTATATATATATCTTAACTATTTACTATCTTCCTTACCTCCCATTACCTTAGTATTTCCTCACAATCTCTCATCATCTCAGCAGGAAAGTGGAACACAGCATTTTCCAAATGGAAGAAAGCTTATCATGGATCCATGAGAGAGAGATAAAAAATTTTTTTAAAAAAAGATATTAAAATGTTTGGCTACTAAGTTTAAAAGTCTCTGCAATCTACCTTAGGACAGGAGAAAGATTAGAGAACAAGCTTGGCTACATTCCCACCCAATAACCACCAGGCAAGCCTAGCAAAGGGGGTCTCTTAGCTAGAGGAAAAGGAGGGAAGTTAGATAAAAACCAAGATAATTAAATGTTGATGTGATAAACTACTGCCCTGCCTCCTCCTCCAGGTTCAGTGTGTGAAGACTACAGAACCTGTTTTGTTTTAAGGATTTTAGAGTAGTAGAAAATGATGGCTCATATTCTGCATGGAAATAGGGAGGCAGTGTTTTAGCTATTCCCTAGGCCAGTATTTTGATGTGCATATAAATCACTTCCTACAGATCCAGAGGCACATGGGGAAACAGTAAAAACCTTTCCAGCTCCCGAGCAGAGAGGATGCATCAGTTCAACAATTCAACAAGCTGGAGGTCCAAATAGTTCCTCCAGGTCAAAATGTAGAGGGGACAGTGATGAGTACTGTGGACCTCCTCCTCAGAGACCATGGTAAGACTAGAGAGGATGACTTATATATCTCAACAGACACCAAAGAAAAAAGCAGTCAAATCTAGAAAGGAGTTGGCCACTCTGCTGCAAATGCTATGATAAATAGAAAGTCCTGCTGCTTATTGGACCTAGTTTATGCTCCTTTACTCAGATTTACTCAGCCCTACCTGCCTCCTTGGTGCCTGGTCACTTGCTCAATGGAGAGCTGCAGCCACAACCATCATAACGTCATCTGTTAATACCTCGCTTCACCCCACATGAGGGCTGCACTGCACCCACCTTGAAGGGAGTCTCTGCCTTCCATGCATAATGTCACCAGCTCACAGAGCCTCTGCCTCTCCACTTGCAGACTCAAGTGCAACACTGCTCATTGGACATGGGATGTGCTTTCCCCAACAGTTGCCTAGAGGGGCTGTTTGAAAAACCTGAAAGTGTAAACAAAGTGTTGACCAATTGGAGGGAGCCATCAGTGTTTGTCAAACTATAGCCAGTCCTGCAATCTACTACATTTGCTTCCTTCCTTGGCTCACTTCTCTTTCCCCCCCTCACTCCCACCACCTTGGGACGGCACACGGGCTAATCATTAGCGTGTACGTTTTGTCACACATTCTGCTTCCTAGAGAATCGGGACCAAGGCACCCTGGTACTTAAAATTAACTCCAAGAAGGAATGTAAGAGGGAAAAAAATCCTAAACTTGACATAAAATTAACAATACATGGCTCCATGTGATTGAATTTAGCAGTCAGAACTAGACTGGGAGGCTGACATGGAAATTAAAGCCATAGAAAAAGAAAATTACACTGTCATATATATCTGATTTTCATACAACTGACAGTGTGACTTAGGAATAAAATAGTTGCTTTATTCAGAAACATTAATTCAAACTTCATGAAAATCCTTTGCCTAAAGAGGCTTGAAACACAATCATGATTCAAAATTAAAGGTCATCTAAGAAGCAGAGAAGGAAAGTGTTTTGTCTACACTATAAACATATTTAGCGGCTACTCCAACTCTTCTGAATCACTTATTCCTTGTTTTACAGAGAATTGGGAAGTCTAAGCAGTGGATAAGAAGTGAGCAGAGAAGAGTGTGGGTTTGGGTGTCTAACATATCCAGCCTTATATCTAACATATCCAGCCTTATTTCTCCAATTCACCAGCTTTGTGTCCTTGGGCAATTTACTGGAGCTTTCAGTTTCCTCAGCATAAAACAGAGACAACAGAGCACACCTCTGGGATCTGCTGAGTGCAAACAAAGTTCTTAGTACTGTGCCTAAAATACAGTAAGCACTTAATAAATGTGAGTTATGATTATTATGATCAAGGTGTTTGGTTGAGTGCAATCTGAGGAATTTATGAAGTAACTTAACAAAGAGAACTTCCTTCAGTGACGTAAAGGTGAATGTTCACTACAGAATTAAAAATTTATTTCTACAGAAACAGAAATAAAACTTTTATTGTTCTCCATCCTTCTTAAAAGCTTCTACCTCCTATTAGCACAATAGACAATAGGGTGTCTTTAGGCTAAAACAGAAACTCCTGATCTTTGATGTTTGCACATTGATTCCCTTAGTTTTGAAAATATTCATAGTAGACATCTAGAAAGAAAGAAAGAGATGCTCACAAATAAAAAGACACATGGTAAAGAAATGTTAATGCCAACATCTAAGATAGGGCCTAAGGGAAATCCAATCTGCTCCCTGTTTTAGCAAATCAATTTTTATTGGAACACAGCTACACCATTCATTTATTTATATAGTCTATGGCTGCTCTGGCATATGAGAAAACTGCATAGTGATGGAGACCTTGTGGTATGCAAAGCCTAAAATATTTGCTATCTTGTTCTTTAGAGAAAAGGTTTGCTGACCCCTGATCTAAGAGAAAAAAAATGAAGGGAGAGGCAAGAATAGGAGAGACCTGCTGGAAGGAAAGATCAAGTGAGGTGGCTTCAAATGATAAACTAGTATTATGTGGGGATGGATACACATGGAGAAGAGGCAAAAATAGTAATAATAATAATAAAGTTAAATCTAGCACAATGTTTCCTAAGGACTAAGGGCATTAATGCTACTTAGGCTAATTGTTGAAACTAAGAACACACATGCAATTTCTCCCACGATCTTAAAATGAAAATGTTTCATCTTAGGAAAGAGCTACAGAAAGCTTGTATAGTTAAGAGAGACCCTCTTGTATGAACTAAACACAACAATAACCGGATTTGTTATGGTTGTTGATTTATATGATTATTACAAAAACATCTTTGATACCATAAAGAATATTTTCAAATAAATGTGATTCTGTGGCATTTTTACTGTATTATTTTAATCAATTAAAGGAATAAGATGTAGGAAGCTTTTGATAGAAAAACTGAAGAGATCAATTATTTAAGAATTTCAAATTAGTATATATAAGACTGATACTGGAAAAGATCTTTATCTGTGCACTGATATATCCCTGTTTAAAAAAAACAGATTTCATACCTTTTAGTTTCATATTATTTTATAATCTTTCAAAAATTTAACTTATAATGATACATTTCCTCTTTTCTGAGATAGATTTATTTATTATACAATGATTACACCTTATTGTGAAGCATTTGTGAAAAATCTGACTTAACAACGTCTCAACTGATTTAGACAAATTTGAGTTAGTGACTAATATTGACTCAAGTATTTACTGAAAACTAATTTGCTAAAGAACTCATTTCTTTGTTAAAAAAAATACAATTTTCTATTGTCTCTTAAATTCTAATATTCCATGAGTACTAAGGAAAAATGTCACTTTTCTTGATAATCAAAACAACTTTTCAGAAATCTACATATTTAGCAATATAAGATTTGTTAAAGAAATTAAGGTATTCTCATGTAGCAATTAAAATTATGTTGGGGGAGGGAGGGTTAGGGAGAAATTGGTAAAGGGCCACAAAAAAACTTTACATTAAGTAATGATAAAATAAATAAAATCATGTTAAAATAATTAATAACATGGAAATTGTAAGCATTTACAATATATTAAATTAGAACATTACAACAAATGGATTCCAATTTTACAAGAAAAAAACACTTGGGTTTATTCTTATAAATATGCACAGTGATTATTTCTGGAGTCAGGTAATTATTAGCAGCTTATTTTCTTTTAGATACCTTTTTGCATTTTATAAATTTTATTTATTCAATGTTTATTCTATTTGTAGTTAACAGAAATAATAAATTCTATTAAACATTTCATAAGCAGTATTTAAACACCACAAAGTATTCATTACTACAATCTGAAAAAAATATAACCCCTTCTGAAGCCAAAGGTGTGACAGGTTTTGTTTGTTTTTTAACAGGTAGTTGGAGAAAGAGAATATAACATATGTATATAAGTGGTAGTTGGGATTCTGATTTTTTTGTGGCTAGAGTGTTTTCATTTGCCAGCCTTTAATCTCAAAGAATTGACAATTAAAAATCAATCACCATTTCTTTAAAGTTAAATTCATTCTAACTATTCAGTAGATATTCAGAGCATGAACAAAAGCAAACCCTACATATTTTTATTCTTTAAGGAAGATTCATAGCTTTTACTTATCTATATTTTGATGAATAAAGACCATAAATTTTTATATAGATAGCACTTGACATTTTATGCCTCTTTGATTATTTTATTTGATCTTCCAAATAATCTTGTGAAATAGGCAGGACAGATATTGCCATTCCTGTAATGGCGGAAATGAAGCTCAGAGTGCTGTCACATAAGTTAATTGAGAAACTGGAATGGAAACTCCAAATCCCATTCTTCTTCAAATATAGCATGCTGTTTCTCAATACCATGGTGAGAAGTGTTCTACCTAGAAAGATGGCTAAAGGGAAAAAGTAAATCACTTATATCTAAGTATTTAATAAAGATGAAGTAAAGTCCAATAACAGCTTTTATACTATGAATTGAGATTTGCAGTCAGAACTAGGAGATCTCAATTCTAGTCCTTTCCATCATGCTAGGATGCTATGTGATTTTTAGGAAGCCCACAGTCTAGATTTGTGAAATCCTTTCCGGTTGCTTAATTCTAAGTGTCTGCTAAATAAATTTATAAACAACTGAGCAAATAGACAGTAAGGAATGGTTTTCATTTGCCCTTCCAGATGGATTCCTGTCTTTATTATTGTGCCCAGTGCCCTTGGAGGCTGGTCTGTGTGGACTGCATCAACAGGCACTCTGATCCTCAACATTTCTGGTTGTGTTTGGTCAATGTGACACATTAGCAGAAGACTAGAGAGCCGGAGGTGAGTGGGGTCATGTCACCTATTCTAATGGCTCCCTCTCCATTCCCCTTCAGGACTATAAGTAATTGTAGCTTACAGCTATTGCTAAGCCTGGACAGCACTATCCAGAACTTTTTTTTAAATGCTCCCACATTCTCAGTTTTAGTATGCCATCTGTTTCCTGACTGGTAAGGTGGAAAAGCAAATAAAACTTCTTTCTTCAGCCAATTTGACTCCACAGAAAACAAAATTATTCTTTCCCAAAGAAGAGATGCCAAAGACTGTCTAGGATTGATAAAGATCCATAGAAGTTTAGAGAAATAGGGATTCTTAGAGACTATCCAGTGAAATTCAACACCCTTGTTACACAGATGTGGAAATGGTGCGCCACAGTGTGACTAGGTCATCATCACTAGCTTTAATATCTGAACCTCCAACACCCAATGCAAAGTCCTTTCCACCAATGGTGACCTAAAGGCTAAACCTGAGGAGCCTTCCAAGTTATGTAAACAATAAAGTCCCCAAAGATTTGTGTCTGCCCACCTGTAGGATTCATAAAATTCACACTCAAATAATTGAAAGCTAACCTTCACAAACAATGACAACATAAGTATTTGGGGGTTTACTGGTTAAGCTGGCACCACGTTGCAAAAATAAATACATAGTTTCCTGTTCATTTGACTCACTAAAATTGATATTATGCTATTCTTGAAGAATATTAATTGCAGCAATGCATCATTTTAAAATTTGAACATAAATTCAAAAGCTAATATTTTGATATCATATTATTTCAGAATTTAGATACAAAGTTTTTAAAAAATTTTGTGTTACATTATTTCAAAATCACAAAATTCAAATACTCAAAAAACTGTCTGTGGGAATGTTGACAATGATGACTCCATCTTCAGCCTTCACAGCTCCTGTTTGACTTCATAGTTTCCTGCACAGGTTATTTAGTAACTTGAAGCAAACAAGGAATGGAATACTATGTCAGTTTAAGATAAAGAACAAATCATTCTGGGGGACACAAATAACCCGTAGTCCCCCACACCAACAGACTTTCCCTTTGGCGTAATTCCATCTTTGATTCCAAACTCCTTATAGGCTCCTGATACCCTCCAGGCAGGGTGGAGTGCAGCTGTGCAAACATCTGGATTGCCACCCGCCTGTTACCTCCTGTATGTAAGTTACCCATCAATAAACTCTTAATAATACTATATGGAGTTGCCTGCTTCATTTTTCAGTTTCAAAGTCCCTTTGCAGTTTTGAGGCTATTTCACCTTAGCTCCATCCTCAGGCACTGTGAGGTTTTCCTATCAAATGATCACAAATTAAACAGCCAAAGGACCCCACCCAAAGCATGTTTGTACTAATTACAGTGTCTTTTAATATATCTTTACTAAAAAGTTCCACTTCCGAAATCCATTGTGTTGCATCATGATTGTCTAAGTTATGTGTATATTAAAGAAAGTTACAGATCAATGCTTTTCCCTAATAATGAAGACACCCAGAATGAAGAATGTCTCTTATTTATATACTATGGAAAACAGCTTCTATTTCTGATTATATACTTAGCAGAAAACTATTTTCCCCTTGACTCAACACTACATTCCAATATCTGAAGAGCCCTTGGCAAAGAGGAGGTTAGGAAATAGTGACAAATGGAGGTTTTCAGCAGGTGGGATTGATGGTCTTTCTAAAGGATGTTTAATCAAGAGTTTATCTGTTAGACCTAAGCAAAAGGCTGAGGGAACAGCTTTGGAGTCCAACACCTGGTCCTGCTTATTCCTAAATGCATTTGCTAAGGCAAGTCTTATAATTTGATGCTTAGTTTTCTCATCTGGAAAATGGCGAAAATAAAACTCACACTTCATAGTGTTTATGGAGATTAAATGAGAAAATATATGTAAAAGCATTTAGTACAATCTCAACACATAGTCAGGACTTAGCAAATGGTATTCACTGTTTTGATTACTATGGTAATGACAGCTATCCATTCATGACCAGAGAAGACATTATAGATCTCAGTGGCTAGAGTTAAGCATCTTATCAAAACCTGATTTCCACCAAGTTAGGTATATCTCATTCTTCTTACCTTAGAGAGAAATCCTGGGATTCTTACTCACATAAGCGTTAAGAACCTTAAATGTAATAAATCTTTGAGCATGCTTTAACTAAAAGTTGTCAAGCATCAGGTATCTATGACAATAAACCATTTCTAATCAATGTATACCACTTGCTAATTTCTTGGATTTGTCTCAGAAGCAAAAGTAAACCATTCTGCCTTAGAACCAAATATTACTAAGAAATGTGAAAATTAAGAGTTCCACTAAGAATGCCCCCACTAAAATTCAGTTGTGACTCATCTGGGTGGGCAGTCACAAGTAGAAATAAGCGATTCCCAACAAACAGTTTATTGAAGGACCTTAAAATGACCCAGTGACCTGAAAAAATACACATTCCTAGTCCCAACCCCTAGATAGCTGTGTTTTAATGCTCTTCATGGGATTCCTCTGCACAGTGAGATTTTGGAATTCCTGGATAATGAACTGAGTCTGAAAGCCTTGGTAATAGTCTGGCTAACTTTACAGAGTGCTCTTTGCAACTTCTCTCTCCTCTCTTGGCCTTGATTCACATATTAGCAACATGAAGGGGTTGCATTATAATATCTTTAAGACCTCTTCTGAAATCCGCCATTCTGGGAGCTTATAATTCTTACTTGGTGAAAGTGGAATAGCTAAAAGTAAATGGAAATAGCTAGAAAGAGGAGGAAGTACCCTGGCAAAGGTCAGTGCACATTTGGCCAAGCAGGAGGAATTTTGGCAGGTCAATTGATTTTTTAATAGCTCCTTGGAAGGCTTTCTCACCCCATGAAGCAAAAACATTATCCACAACCTTCTGTTTCCTCTTATCTCAGAGGTGTGCTGCGTCTGCAGCAAGGCTGCCAGTCTCCTGCATCCTGAAGTGTTCATCAAGTTAAAGTCAATGAGAAATTGAGCCTTGGCAGGAAGCCCACAGACACCTCAATTCTCCTGGTCACTGGCAAAGAGCATGAGTCAGTCCACAAAGGAGGAGAGCTACCCTGCTCCATCAGCTGCCTATCAACACTGACACAGAGCAATCGAGAAACCACCATACTGGAAGCTGCAGAAATTATCCAGAAGGAAAGCCTGCACGCTCCTGGTTCTAGGCCTAGCTCACAACATTACTAGGTTAGTCCTGCTTTTTTCACAGTTTGGTTTTTGTTTGTTTCTTCCCCATCTAAAATAAAGGTGTGACTTGGAGGCCCAAGAACTGTAACTAGATTAAAAACAGAATTTTCTTGGCCTCCACAGCTCTTTTATGGCACTTAAGTCAACATTAGGAAACTGGAATATTTTACATAAAAATCCAATTTTTGGTTGACCATGTTCTGGAGGTAGCATGAATCTTATCAGCACAGAGAGAAAGCTTCACTGAAAACTCATTGCAGGTGCTGTGCTGATTTGCTCCAAGGAAAATACCACATCAGAGCAACAGGTACAGTTAAAGTCACTAGCTATTTACAGCCAGCCTCCAAGATCTATCTACCTTCTGCTAAGACCAAAAAGAGCTGCACTGGATCAGAGACATCAAGGCCAGACCAACTTGGTCAAAGAGCAAGATCAGAAAAGGAAAGGGCGATCCTAAGATGGCGGTGGCTGCGGCGGTTGGCGCAGAGTAGCTGAGGTGGAAAAGGCGGCCATTGGGCCTTAGGCAGCTGGGAAACTTGTGGAACTTCCTCTTGCCATCTCTTAAGGGAGGACCGCTGCTGGTGGCCGGTAGTGGGGGCTGACTGCCACTTTGCCCTTGGCAGGAGAGGCTGCCTCATTTACAGGCAACAACTTTGAAGTATGGAGCACGAAAAGAACTGTTTCTTAGCTACAAAAGCAAGTCTCTAAACAGGGAACACGGCGCCAGGGCTGCTGTTGATGCTGCCAGGATCCCGGAGGCCGGGGCCGCGCTGAAGGCGGCCAGCAGCCCTATTCAGGATTCGAGGTTTCAGGCCGGCATAAAAGAAGATTCCTGGGAGTGCCCGAGCCGCGCCGCGGGACCGAGTGAGCAGCCCGAGGTGGCGGCGGCTGAGAACGGGGACGGTGACGATGCAGAGCCATAGAGGGAGCCGCCCAACCCGGCACAGCCCTGTGAGTGACCCGAGGCCTGGCCCTGCTCGGGGGGTGGACACCCGCCAGGCTTCTGCCTGCCCCACCGGGCCACTCACCGGCCTCGGGGCTGCCTCCATTTTCTCAGGTGGTGGCGGCTCTGGCATGGCTCTGCCAGGCCTGTCCTCCTCACCCGGCTCAGCTCCTCACTGCCTTCCCACTTGCTTGCCCCGGCCGGGGCTTCCCGGGGCCTGCTGGCCGGCCTCCCCTCCCAGTCCCTCCGCGGTTCTCTGGCAGGGCTGGTGGCGTGGGGCATCCCCAGCCAGCGTCGGGAGGGCAAGGAAGTACAGGCTGGGCCGACTGTCACTCTACCGCACCCTGGGCTCCGGCCCCCAGTAAACTTCCTGTTACCAGGAGGCAAATACCATCCCTGCGGCCACCAGTTCGGAAAAACGCCTAACCAATTTCTGGTTTGGAATAGTGTGGTTGGAGCGTTCCCGAGTTCGCTTGAACCTGCTGGAGAGCTGACTGCGGGTGGGCAATGGACTCGGTCTGTGCTGGGGGGATTCAAAGGTGAACAGTGTGCTGTGGGCTCCTCCCCCGAGGAGCTCACGCTCTGGTGTGGGAGATAAGACAAGTACACAAATAACCGCGATACCAGGAGGAAGGTGATAAGTCCCGAGAAAGATCTACACAGTGCTACAAAGGCACCCAGAGCGACCGGTCGTCTGCGCCTAGCAGAAACGTGGTAGACTTCTGGGGCGAGGCAGTGCTGAGCAGGGTCTTGAAGGCCCAGCTGATACACGAGGGTTGCAGAAGAGACGTCCTGGCCCAGCACAGTGCGCACAAAGCGGGGAGACGTCTGGCTAGGGAGGCGGAGACTTGACAGAAGCCACACACCCTGTGGGGTTGCCACTGCACGATCCAACAGCCTGGGACAGAGCGCACGGAACAGGGAGAAGTCCTGCATGGAAAGTGGAAGCTCAGCAGAGACCACACACCCTGTGGTACGTAATCCACCAGCCCAGTGGAGTCCAAGCTGAACAGAGAGGTGGCTCCCCGGAGAGGCACAAGACCTGAGGCAACCACACACACGAGGCACTAGAGGCCAACTGAGCAGTCATGGAGGTAGCCATACCAAATTGGCAACAACAGCAACATCTTAGATAGTCAATAGTCTCAAACCGGTGGACTGTGAAACCCCCTGCCACAATGAATAAACACCAAAAAAAAGACACCAGAAATACAAAACATCAAGAAAGTACACCACCAAAAGTTAATAAATCTCAAACTCTAGATCCTATAGAACAAGAAGCCCTTGAAACGACTGACAAGGAATTTCGAGCGATAATTCTAAGGAAACTGAATGAGATACAAGAAAACTCAGCTAGACATCATGATGAAATGAGGAAAAGTATACAGGACCTGAAAGAGGAAATGTACAAGGAAATCGATGTTCTGAAAAAAAATGTAGCAGAACTTGCCGAACTGATGAAGTTATTCAGCGAAATAAAAAACACAACAGAGAGTTTAACCAGCAGGCTTGTTGAAGTTGAAGAGAGAACCTCTGAACTTGAAGATGGGCTGTTTGAAATAACACAAGCAGACAAAAAAAAAAAAAAAAAAAGAATCAAAGACGTTGAAGAAAATCTGAGAGACATATCAGACAACCTCAAGCACTCAAATATCCGAGTCATGGGTATTCCAGAAGGGGAGGAAAACGGAGATTGCATTGAAAACATATTCAACAAAATAGTGGCAAAAAACTTCCCAGGTATAGGAAAAATCACAGATCTTCAGATCCAGGAAGCTCAACGATCTCCAAACGTATTCAACCCAAAAAGGCCCTCTCCAAGACATGTTATAGTCAAATTGACAAAACTCAGAGACAAAGAGAGAATCTTAAAAGCTGCAAGAGAGAAGCGTCAAATCACCTATAAGGGAGCCCCAATCAGGCTAACATCAGACTTTTCATCACAAACCATAAAAGCTACAAAGGAATAGGATGATATATTCAAAATACTAAAAGACAAAGATTGCCAGCCAAGAATACTCTATGCTGAAAGGGTATCCTTCCGAAATGAAGGGCAAATAGTGTATTTCTCAGACAAACAAAAACTGCGGGATTTCACTACCACACGACCACCCTTACAAGAAATCCTCAAGGGAGTACTGGGTTTGGTTCCTGAAAAATAACTACCACTGCCATAAAAACCCAAGTAAAATCAAAACCCACTAGTATAATAAAAATGGCATTCATGAAGAGAAAACAAACAAACAAAAACGCTATCTACAACCTAAGGAACCAACAAACAAAGAAACCAAAGAGTAAATCAGAAAGCAAGGAAGAAAAGACACCTAAGAAAACCAAACAACCAATAAAATGCTAGGAATAAATCAACACTTTTCAATAACAACTCTTAATGTAAAAGGCTTAAATTCCCCAATCAAAAGACACAGACTGGTTGACTGGATTAAAAAGGAGGACCCAACTATATGCTGCCTACAAGGGACCCACCTCACCCATAAAGATTCACACAGACTAAGAGTGAAAGGATGGAAAAAGATTTACCATGCAAACAGAAAAGAAAAACGAGCTGGAGTAGCTATTCTTATATCTGACAAAGTAGACTTTAAACTAAAAACCATAAAAAGAGACAATGAGGGACACTACTTAACGATAAAAGGACTGATCCATCAAGAAGACATAACAATCAAAAATATGTATGCACCTAATGTTGGAGCAGCCAGATTTATAAAACAAACTCTATTAGACGTAAAGAAGGAAATAGACACTAATACCATAATAGCAGGGGACCTGAACACCCCACTGTCAATATGAGACAGATCATCTAGGAAAAGAATCAGTAGAGAAACACAAGATCTAAACAAGACTCTAGACCAATTGGAATTGGCAGATATCGACAGAACATTCCATCCAACAACCTCAGAATATTCATTCTTCTCATCAGCACATGGATCATTCTCCAGGATAGATCACATATTAGGTCACAAATCAAGTCTCAATAAATTCAAAAAAATTGGAATTATCCCATGTATCTTCCCAGACCACAATGGATTAAAACTAGAAATTTATAACAAACGAAACTCTGGAAACTATACAAACACATGGAAATTAAACAGCATTCTACTTAATGACATATGGGTCCAAGAAGAAATAAGCAGGAAATCAAAAAATTTATTGAAACTAATGAAAACAATGATACATCATACCAAAACCAGTGGGATACTGCAAAAGCAGTATTGAGGGGAAAATTAATTGCATTAAATGCTCACTTCAGAAGAATGGAAAGATGGCAAGTGAACAACCTAACACTTCACCTTAAAGAACTAGAACAACAAGAACAATCCAAACCTAAAGTTAGCAGACGGAAAGAAATTATTAAGATCAGAGCAGAACTGAATGAAATTGAAAACCAAAAAACAATTCAAAAGATCAACAAATCAAAAAGTTGGTTTTTTGAAAAGATAAATAAAACTGACAAACCATTAGCATGGCTAACAAAAAAAAGAGAGAAGACTCAAATAACAAAAATTAGAAATGAAAAAGGCGATATTACAACTGATTCATCTGAAATACAAGGAATCATTCAAGACTACTATAAACAACTATACGCCAACAAATTTGAAAATCTGGAGGAAATGGATAAATTTCTGGACACACACAAGCTCCCAAAACTGAACCATGAAGACGTAGAAAATTTGAACAGACCAATAACAATAAAGGAGATTGAAGCTGTTATCAGAAGCCTCCCAACAAAGAAAAGCCCAGGACCAGATGGATTCACAGCAGAATTTTACCAAACATTCAAAGAGGAATTGACACCAATTCTTTACAAACTATTCCAAAAGATTGAAACGGACGCAAATCTCCCAAACTCCTTCTATGAAGCAACCATCATCCTGATACCAAAACCAGGTAAAGATATAACCAAAAAAGAAAACTACAGGCCGATATCTTTGATGAATATAGATGCAAAAATCCTCACTAAAATACTAGCAAACAGAATACAGCAACACATATATAAAATTATTCACCATGATCAAGTGGGATTCATCCCAGGGATGCAAGGTTGGTTCAACATACGCAAATCAATAAATGTGATACACCATATTAATAAAGTCAAACACAAGGACAATATGATCATCTCTATACATGCTGAAAAAGCATTTGATAAAGTTCAGCACTCATTCATGTCAAAGACCCTCTATAAGTTAGGTATAGAGGGAAAGTATCTCAACATAATTAAAGCCATATATGCCAAACCCACTGCCAATATCATCCTGAATGGGGAAAAGCTGAAAGCTTTTCTTTAAGAACAGGAACTAGACAAGGATGCCCACTCTCACCACTCCTATTCAACATAGTGTTGGAAGTACTAGCCAGAGCAATCAGAGAAGAGAAGGAAATAAAGGGCATCCAGATCGGAAAAGATGAAGTCAAACTGTCCCTGTTTGCAGAAGACTTGATCCTATATATCGAACAGCCTAAAACCTCTACAAAAAAACTCTTGGAATTGATAAATGATTTCAGCACAGTAGCAGCATACAAAATCAACACACAAAAATCAGTAGCATTTCTTTTCTCCAATAGTGAACATGCAGAACGAGAAATCAAGAAAGCTTGCCCATGTACAATAGCCACCAAAAAGTAAAATACTTAGGAATGGAGTTAACTAAGGAGGTGAAAAATCTCTATAATGAGAACAACAAACCACTGCTGAGAGAAATTAGAGAGGATACAAGAAGATGGAAAGATATCCCATGCTCTTGGATTGGAAGAATCTACATAGTGAAAATGTCCATACTACCCAAAGTGATATACAAATTCAATGCAATCCCTATCAAAATTCCAAAGACATTTTTCTCAGAAATGGAAAGAACTATCCAGACTTTTATATGCAATAATAAAAGACCACACATAGCCAAAGCAATGCTGAGCAAAAAAAATAAAGCTGGAGGCATAACACTACCTGACTTTAAGCTATACTACAAAGCTATAATAACCAAAACAGTATGGTACTGGCATAAAAACAGACACACTGACCAATGGAATAGAATAGAGAATCCAGAAATCAACCCACACACCTACAGCCATCTGATCTTTGACAAAGGCACCAAGCCTATTCACTGGGGAAGGGACTGCCTCTTCAGCAAATGGTGCTGAGAAAACTGGATATCCATATGCAGGAGAATGAAACTAGACCCATACCTCTCACCATATACTAAAATCAACTCAAAATGGATTAAGGATTTAAATATACACCCTGAAACAATAAAACTTCTTAAAGAAAACATAGGAGAAACACTTCAGGAAATAGGACTGGACACAGACTTCATGAATATGACCCCAAAAGCACAGGCAACCAAAGGAAAAATAAACAAATGGGATTATATCAAACTAAAAAGCTTCTGCACAGCAAAAGAAACAATTAACAGAGTTAAAAGACAACCAACAGAGTGGGAGAAAATATTTGCAAAATATACATCTGACAAAGGATTAATATCCAGAATATATAAGGAACTCAAACAACTTTACAAGGAAAAAAAAAAGCAACCCAATTAAAAAATGGGCAAAAGAGCTAAGTAAGCATTTCTCTAAGGAAGATATACAAATGGCCAACAGACATATGAAAAAATGCTCAACATCACTCAGCATCCGGGAAATGCAAATCAAATCTGCACTGAGATACCATCTCACCCCAGTTAGGATGGCTAAAATCCAAAAGACTATGAACGATAAATGCTGGCGAGGTTGCGGAGAAAAGGGAACTCTCATACATTGTTGGTGGGACTGCAAAATGGTGCAGCCTCTATGGAAAATGGTATGGAGGTTCCTCAAACAATTGCAGATAGATCTACCACATGACCCAGCTATCCCACTGTTGGGAATATACCCAGAGGAATGGAAATCATCAAGTCGAAGGTATACCTGTTCCCCAATGTTCATCGCAGCACTCTTTACAATAGCCAAGAGTTGGAACCAGCCCAAATGTCCATCATCAGATGAGTGGATACGGAAAATGTGGTACATCTACACAATGGAATACTACTCAGCTATAAAAACGAATGAAATACTGCCATTTGCAACAACATGGATGGACCTTGAGAGTATTATATTAAGTGAAACAAGTCAGGCACAGAAAGAGAAATACCACATGTTCTCACTTATTAGTGGGAGCTAAAAATTAATATATAAATTCACACACACACACACACACACAGAAAAAAAAAACGGGGTCGGGGGGTAAGAAGATATAACAAGCACAATTACTTGAAGTTGATACGACAAGCAAACAGAAAGGACATTGTTGGGGGGGAGGGAGGAGAGGGAGGAGGGAGGGAGGTTTTGGTAAGGGGCAACAATAATCAACCACAATGTATATTGACAAAATAAAAGTTAAAAAAAAAAAAAAAAAGAAAGAAAGAAAGAAAAGGGCTACAGCATAAAAAAAAAAATAATAATAATAATAAATAAATAAATAAATAAATAATAAAAATCCAATTTTCTAGATTTTCTGAAAAACAGTAAAGTTCTGGCAACGCAGGCCCAGTCACTATCTCTTAGAGTTGAATTATTTGGCTGTCCCATTTAAAGGGAACATATATTTTCCAGGCTATCCCAGATCCCACAACTCCTTACTGTCTTTCTAAAGTCAAGTCTAAAATGTACAGCCATTTATAACTTCGTTCCTGATATATATGTGTGTATTTGTATGTGTCTGTATGTATATGTATATACAACATATATACACACATATACACATGTATATGCACACATATACATATATGTATATAATAGTAGAGAAATATTTTCATAGCTATATTTCTAAGAAAAGTGGGGGTGGGGTAGGAAAAGGCTGGTCTCAGAAAGCTGCGGTTTCAAAAAAAACACATTGTTCTATGTTCTCATTGTTCTGTGATGTTACAAGCCTTTCTTACGTTGTTTAAAATGCAAACCTGACCCATTTTACCAGTCCCCGCCTTGTCTGTGTAGACATTGTGTTTGTTATCACTTCATGAAAATGAGAGTTAAGCTATGTCCAGAACCCACCAAGAAAACCAGGGAATAGGTCAAGGTATAGAATGTTGAAGGGCAGTTTTCAGTCCTCTGAAATGAATATTCCTTTTAAACAGAAAAAGTGATTTGTTGAAAGAAATACTTCTATCAGTTATCTGTTGAGATTCAATAGTATTGAATGGGTAAACAAAACGTTTTATGATCAGTCAGACTTAGTTATATAAAAATGATCCAGTTACTTAACCTTTCAGCCTCTGTTTCTCACATGGAGATAATTAGTAATCCTTGCCTCCTAAAGTTCTTAGGATGCTCAAAAAAAACTGGGCACATAAAGCACTAAGTGTGGCATCTGGCACACAGTAAATGATCAGTAAGGGTTATTAGTATTGCTATCATTGATTGATAAAATACACAATGACAAAAAGCTGGTATGTGTACATTATCACTTTGAAATAAATCTATTTTCCACTAATCATAGTGGCATCTGAATGTATATAAAAAATAGCACATATATTTCCCAGACATTATTTATTCGGTCTGTCAGTAATAACTGGTGCTTAGAGAGTTCTAAGCTGTCTTCCTCACTGCCTCCTAGGGCTTTCAGATCTGAAATGAAGGGGGGTGGAGTGTGAAAAGGAAAGGCACTTACTCAAAGCCAAATCATTGGGCTGAAATTATGCTTCTGCCCCTAAACTAGCTGCATTACTCTTTGGTAGGAAAGAAACTGGAGGTGAAAGCCAGAATAAAGAGAGGAAAAAAGAAAGTATCCTTGGGCAAGTTACCGAACAGGTTTGAGCCTCAGACCTGTGAAGTGAGGATTTCAGTTTAGGGTCCACAAAGCACCCGAGAGACCACTCAGAGGTAGGTACTAAGGGGCAGACCAAGAGGGTGGGCTTCAAACCCAGCCTTGCTTTAGAGAGCAGAGCAGTTTTTATTTTACGGTGGTTCCATGTAATATTTCATGTGTAAAAAAATATTTCACTGCTTACCAAGTGCTTAAAACGACTGGCCTAGATAATCCTAAAAGCAGTGGTTCCCAAATGTGGTTGCACATTGGAATCACCCTGAGGAGCTTTGAAAACACTGATGAGTGGGACTTAGTCCACAAACAGATTTAATTTGTTCTGGGTGTGGCCTGGACACCGAGATGTGTAAACACCGCTGTTGATTTCCATGTGCAGCTAGGACTGGGACCACCATCCTAGAGTCTCCCAGCTCCAACAGCCACTGTTTCTAAATGAATGGCTATAAAATAACCCAAGGGTAGAATATTAATGGAGACATAATTAAATTCTTCTTACACTTTGATATATTTCTAATAAAAATATCAGCCAAGACAAGGCCAAGGTTACCAACCCATCTGCCCTCAGTCTATTCAATACAAAGATCCCATGAAGTATAAGGAAATAAAAAATTCAATCCCGAAAGGAACAGAATTTCAGGAGAATACAAATCATTAAAGAATGCCAGTGATGTTTAGTTATCTTCTTGAAGACTTGATTCTAACTACTTTCCTTCATGGAGATAATAAAAGGAAATAGAAATGTCCTTAAAGAATTATGTAAAACCAAGGTCCACATTAAAAATCCCATCACAGCCTGGATTCCCATACACAGTCGATCAAGGGAACTGAAGTCCTGTTTTGGTCAGTAAGAAAAAATTAATTTTTGATTCACTACACTATGATGGTTTCTTTAAGAGTTTATTTATATATGACCTTATGACAGGTTTGGAATATTCCAGTTCATAAAGAAAATAGAAAAGTATACTCAACGAGGGCTACCAGAACCTAGTTTGAAACATTTGAACAAGACAGCACAGCAACTTTGCTGTGACCACCTAGGAAAAATAAACTCACATCAATACATGTTGACATGAGCTTATGCCAGGTGAGATTTCACGTCTTTGGAAAATGAATATTATACCATTTTCCTTCCCCTACTTTTGCTAATCAAAACCCATCAAGATCATTTTCTAACTAACTCAAAGAGAGAGAGATGTACTTTTGGTGAATAGTAGAAGAGGAGACACAGACCTTTAGAATTTCTACCTTTGAAAAAGATATATATTGACTGGTTGTATTACTCTGTGTTGCTATTACAGAAATACTTGAGACTGGGTAATTTATAAAGAACAGAGGTTTATTTGGCTTAAGATTCTGGGACAGCTGTGTCTGGCACAGGCCTCAGGCTGCTTCTACTCATGGCAGAAAGTGGCAGGCAGCCAGTGCGTACAAGCAGATCACATGGCGAGAGAAACAAGAGAGGGGGGGGGAGGTGCCAGGGTCTTTTATACAACCAGATCTGTGGGAACTAACAAAGAGAGATCTCACTTAGGCCCCTCTCCCCTGGGGAGAGCATTAATCCATTCATGAGGGATCCACCCCCATGACTCAAACAGCTTCCAACACTGTCACACTGGGGATTCAGATTTCCACATGAGTTTTGGGGGGACAACACATCCAAACTCTATCATTGTTCAAACAATATTTTAATTGCATTTTCTTCAATAACTCATAAACTCACAATCCATTATCTGAGTCAGTGCTACCCAACAGAAATATAATGTGAGCCACATATTTTAAATTCTCTAGCAGCCACACTTAAATGTAAAAACAAAAGGTAAAATTTCAATATATTTAACCCGATATACCAAAAATATTACCATTTTGACATGTAATTGATGTTTAAAACTATATTAGAAATAGGTCAATGTATGGTTTGTGAATTATATTTCAATAAAGCTGTTAAAATTATTATAAATTTGTTATTTTTTTATAATGTCTTGAAAATGCTATGCATATTTTACACTTACAGAACACTTCCATTTAGACTTGTCACATACATTTCAAGTGTTCAATAGTGGCTATTGTACTGGCTATGAAATTTAAATCATTTATGTGCATAAAATGTGACCTACATGAAGGGATTATCATGTGCATTCTTCTAACTCTTTAGCCCACCTCTCTATCCCATGATGTCCTTCAGACAGTATTTGAAACTGTCAGTACATTAGCCCTTTATCTTCCACATTTCCTGCCCATAAATATCATAAAGGAGTCTCTCATGAGGTCAATGTAAGAAGAAGGTAAAATCAAAGAAATAAGTTAGCAAACAAAAAGTAGTTTCAAGTGAACCCATTTTTTTTTAAATCACAATTAATTAACATTATAAAGGGGATAAATTAATTAATAACCTCAGTTCTGTATTTTAAAATACTTTTAAAATTTCCCCTATGCACTTGCCATTTATAAATCAGACTTCAATATTGAAATCAATAACTACAAGAGAAACATCTCCTTTGACCTTAGCTTATGAGCCTAATGTTTGTTTTCCCCTTTCCCTTCCCTTCTGTTTATGAATCACAAAATCCCAACAGAGGCAAACTGGTAAGACTGGAGGGCCTTCCTTGGAGACCGTGGAAAGAAGAATCTAAGTAGATGAAACCAGAATCTCCTTTAGCAGATAAAAAAGCTTAAAGGATAGAAACATGTATGCATAATTTTGGTCCTATTTTATCTGAAAAAATCCTTGGAAAACAAGAGAGACTAGAAACTCCTTCCCGCAAAAATTAGAGTGTATTCTACACTGGCACTGTTAGAGTATATCTTACGCTGGCTTCTAGTTTTGTTAGTAAACCTCTCCTCACAATGAAGTCACCTGAGCCGGTATCCCAGAAGGGAACATAGCCAGTACCTCAGTGCTCAGATGAATTGATGTCCTTTTTCTCTAAGGAAAATTTTTCTTCCGGGAAGTAGTTAATAGAAATGAGCCACAGCATTTTGGCATTTGAGAACATGTTTCATCTGGTTTGTAAATTCTGCACTCTAAATATGAATTTAATATAAGGAATCCAAGGACATAAAGCAAGAGTGGTACACATTTCTAAAGGGGATAAGGAATGTACTATCTCAGTACACAATCTGCAGTCACTGAGGGCAGAGATGGGCTCCATCAAATTTTACACAGTTTACAAAACAGGAACTAAGAAATGGTATCTATCCACAGTTGTGTAACACATCCAAAAAGCAAGCCCTGACTTTTGCCTTTAGGAGTAATGTCCTTGGAGGTCACTGTCATAGATACAGAAAAATTGTATCTTAATGTCTTTCTATGTCACTCGTGTGAGGCACAGAGATAGAAAAAAGGAGAAAGCAGGAATTTCTTGTCTGCCTCTCAACCTCTCTGTCTTCCTTCTTTCCACCCACTGTCTATCTCTATTGGCTCCACTTCATGCATCCACATTTATATTATCGTATTACTGAACAGCTTATGTTCTACTCTGTTCTTAATTTAAATGCAGAAAAATTAAAGCCTTTTTTTTTGAAAAATGTTTACTTACTAATGGCATCATATTTTTTCTATTCCAGTTATGTTAAGAGCTCTTGAAGTACAGAAGTCTTCAACCTCTAGGTTCCATAAAATTAGACTGTATATTTGACTTTTTGAGGGTCCTTCCAATTCTTCAGTACATCACAAAAGAAATCTATAGAACACTATGTGACTGTCAGTAAAAATAGTGAACAATCAATGACCTATCTCTCAGAAAGCAAAACACGTTCATTATAAGAAAAGCAAAATCACTGCATGAAAGTGTCTCCCCTCTCAAAAGCCAACGTTTTATGAGTCTTAGAGAAAACACCCGTCTAAAGATCATCATGGGGAAGTCACAGCTTGTCCCCTTTTGAAATTCTATGTCCTTACAAGATTCCATGCTTACCACAGGATATATTATTTCAATATCAAATCAATGCATATTTATTAAGCTCTATGCTCTGCATGTGACACTGTACCTGGTGCTGAAGATAAATCACCAAACAAAACCAACATCATCCTGTCCATTAAGGAATACAATAGTCCAGCAGGAAAAGTAACTTAAGCAGATAATTGTAATTTAAAGTTTGACTTACATTATGACACAGGAAGATCAGGGCCTGATGATCAAGTACAAAAGGGATAGAACCAGCCCAGTGTAGGGGGCTAATGAAAGCCTGTTACAACATAGGCTGAGCCTTGAAAGGCATTTAAAAGTTTTCTAAATAATGTGGGTGGGAGGGTAGAGAAGTGTCCCAAGTGGGTGGACTGGTACTGGCAAAGGCAGGAGTTGCTGGTGTGGTGGTTTAGAGGAACCAAAAGGAGCTGTTTGGTCTAGTTTAGAACCATCTAGTGATCAAGCTCAAGATGCGGAGGAGCTAAAGAGTCTATGCTTCAAGGGCTGAAGAGGCGAGTAGCCCATCCCTGGGCTGCCCTACCTGGGAATGAAGAGGAAGGCAAGAGAGAGATCACAGGCTCTGGCATCTTGAGACAGGCTGAAAGGCTTGATTCAAGGATGATGTAAGAGAGCATATGCAGAGTAACATCCAAAATGTAAGTCACCCTGTTTATCAGAGTTAACTATTGAAAGACCACGGGCCAGTTACATCAACCAGTCAATTTTAAGCAGCTTCAAGTAAAGACTTTTGATGGGGTGGGGGGTGGGTGGCAGAGGGAAGACTTCCATATGTTGGCAAGACAGATAAAGACACTTCTCTATCCTCCCACCCATATTATTTAGAAAACTTTTAAATGCCTTTCAAGGCTCAGCCTATGTTGTAACAGGCCTTCATTATCCCCTACAGCTGCCAGGAGCACTCAACTACTTCTCTCGGTTGAACAGAAATTTTTAGACTCATGAGGCTGGACAGAAACTCCTTAGTCTTTGAAACAAGACAAACCAAAAGGCACCCCAGTTTCCAGAAGGTATGTTTGCATATGGTCTGCATGGGGGAGGGAGAGGGGGCCATTCTAGTAGCAGAAAAACAAAGGTTTATAATTATGGGCTTTAAGAAAGTACAAGTGGCACCAATCCCTAGCTTTCCTAGCCTTAGGTATGAAATAAATAGGTGAACACTTTCTCCCTTAAACCTTCCCTTTTATTTCATTCAGGAGTATGTTTGGCATTAAGAAGAAAGGTTTACAAAATACCCAAGAAATAGATGAGGTTCAGTAAGTCATTCAACCTGCCTATCCTTCTATGTGCATTCTATTTCCTTTGACATCTGAATGTAGCTGCATTAAAAGACAGTAGAATTTCTCCCAGCTATTTACTGGACAACTCGCAAATTGCCACATCAACAGATCTTGTAGGAGATTTAAGTATTTCCCTTCCAGCTATTCATTGACTGATCTTTCTCCTCCTGTGTTCTCTAATTTTCTGTCTCTGTATTATAAAGACAGCCAATAACGTTTAAAAGTTAAATCATTGATTCAACAAACATCTCGAAAATTAACTGCACAGTGACTCTGTACACAGAAAACTTGCTTTCTTAGTGGGGGAGAGAAGCAAGCAAGAAGCAATTAACAATTTTTAAAAACGTGATTATTGGTGTAATAAAAGTATGCCATGGAAATATGAGGGTACTTCAAAACGTTCCTGGAAAAAAATAGAATTAAAAGGTAATAGAAAATTTTCTAGGAACTTTTTGAAGCATCCTTACACAGATAATGTAAGAGAAAACCAGATGTTGAAAGGGTCAGGGAAGTCTTCATGAGATCACATTTGAGCTGTTTCAGAAAGAAGATATCCAACACTGACAATGGAGATAGTAAAATGCATCTCTTCAGTGTTAGGCTTGACATTGTTCAACATGCTCACACGAGGATAATTCAACTCTCCAGGAGAATTCAGTGTTTAACTTTGCTATTTACTAGTTCATTAGAGCTCAGACTTGAAAGAAGTTACTTGTTAACATGAAGATTTAAGTCCTGCAGAACAGGTAACTCCACAGTTACGGTTCTATTCCTCTATAGAACTAAGTTGTTTGGCTCTAAGTTTATTTCAAAATACCTTTTGTGATGTACTATAGACACTATTCCTTTAAACAATCTTTGACTTAGTTTTATAATCTTATTATTCTTATTCATTGATGAGTTGAATAAAATCTTTGACATATAATCATTATATATTTGTATGAGACTCATGTTTTTACTTTCTGAGTATCATACTTTGGCAAAGTGAGTCTTTAAGGATGAGAAGTCTACCAAGAAGTCAGGGTAAATTCCTTTTTATAAAATGTTTCTCATAAAAGAACAAATACATATGGCAAAAACAAATAAAGTAGCATGTTGAAACAACAGTTCATTCTCCACCCGCCCCACCTAGACTTCCCAGAAGCAACCGAACATATTTAACTAGCTCTGCACTTAACTTCCTAGTGGTTATGTCAGTAACTCGCTTATATTACTCTCATAATTTACCTTTACAGGGTATTATCTATTAACTCCCTGTATGAACTTTAAAGATTTGGCTGACTTGGACAATCCACCTCCTCTTCCAAACCTTATTTTGTTCTTCTGTGGTTACATATGTAACTTTAAGTAATAAATTTTTGTCTTGTTTCACTAACCTGAGGGGTAAAAAAAAAAAGAATCTCATCTTTCCATTTTGTTAAAGATATTCAGGCTTCCTCCTTTCTTCACCTCTCCTTCCCTTGACTCATCTATCATCATCTGTCAATGGTGCCCCGCTTTTATTGACAAGTTCTATAACATTTGGTTAACTGGCTCATATGTTTGCTCTAAAGTTGATTCTAAAGTTGGAAAAGACGGTTTATTTTGACTACATAAACTGTTCATTAGAGAACCAGGTAGTACACTCAGAGGACATTTATCTATCTTTAGGCACAGTATCATAACCTCTAAACCACAAGAGTCAAGCGATGTTTTTTTATACATCTATTGCTCAAAATCATGGTGTATTTTGTTTTGATTTTCATTTGGCCCATGATTTCCTTATATAGTTTTGCTGTTGTTCATCCTGTGGTTTACAATTGTCTTTCTTTTATCTTATTTAGAGAAGACACATTGTTTTTTTCACATCACTTAGCAAAACTATATTCGTAGGAATCTGCTTCATTTTTCTTCTTGAATATATCCTTCTTGAAGTTCTGATAAAATACTTACTAGACCTACTGCACAACTGTTATTCTTTGGCTTATTGGGGAGGTTCTTCTTAGTTTCACCATTTCTTGGTTTAAGAGTTTCTTGTATATCATTTTTAACGTGCAGGAATACATGAAAGGGTGTATGACAGCTCTAGATATCTTCATGCTTTAAAATGCCTTTATCTTGTTCTCACTTAGAGTTTGGTTTAAAACCAAATTCTAGGCTCAAAACAGTCTTTCCTAAGAAAATGCAAGAAGCTGCTCCACTGTCTTCCTGCCTTCAGTGTTTCTGATGAAAAGTTTGATATTTGAAGATCATTTCTTGGTGTACGAGGTGTTCTTCTCTCCCCTTTACAGAAGCTCTCAGGATCTTTTTTTCTTGGAACTTTGAAAATTGAAGATGATGCATCAGGAACATTTTTACTTCCCATTTATGTTACCTGTCTCTGATGTGTAAATTCATCTATTGTCTCCCTTCAGCTTGAATAATATCTTAAAGTTTCTTTGACAATCAACCCCTTACCTCAATTTATCTTACATCTTTGGAGATCATTACAATGGGAAGGACCACTGAATTGATCTACTACATTTATCTTTTTATTCTACTAATTATTATTTTTCTTTTCTATGTCCTAGGAGATTTCTAGTTTTGTTTTTTAACCTCTTCATTAATTAAAAATATTTAATTTACAAGTTATTTTTCTTTAACTTTTCCTTTTTAGACTGCTTGCCCTCATTTTATGATTGAATTGAATCATAAAATAATTTTATTATCAAGGATAGCAATGATAGGGTTTTAAACATACTCTTCTGTCCCTCACATTATTTATTTTTGCAATGGCCACACATCATTTATTTGCAATATTTATTTTTCATGATCATTGCCTTAGACCATGTGTGCTGCTATAACAAAATGCCACAGACTGAGTAATTTATAAATAATAGAAATCTACTTATCTCAGTTGTGAAGACTGGGAAGTCTAAGATCAAGGTGCCAGCAGGTTCAGTGTCTGGTGAGGGCTGCTTTCTCTGTTTCTGAGAGGGAGACTTGCTGTCACATGCTTTGAAGGGGATGAACACTGTGTCCTCACATGTCAGAAGAGTGGGAGAGCAAGAGGTCACTCATTATCCTCAAGCACTCTTATAAGGTACTAATTCCATTCATAAGGGCTAAGCCTAATGACAATCACCTCCTAAAGGTCACAACTCTTAATACTGTTGCATTGGGGATTACATTACAATATTAATTTTACAGGTGACATTTGTTCAAACCATAGCAATTATGTTTTTCTCTTCTATGCTACTGGTTTTCTTATAAGTTTGACTGTCATTTCTTATTTTAGAATGGGGGAGTGGAATTTCCCTAATGGTTAGAATATAGGAAAACACAAACTTCACTTCTGCTAAAACTATAAAATAGATAAATCCAATACATATCTTTTAAAAAAGATATCAAAGAGCTGTAGATTCAGAGAAATCTAAAAGAATCCAACTCCAGAGGAGTAAGCCATCCCTTGGTGAGCAAGGGACAGAAAAAGCTCTCATTGGGGCTCGTTGCTGAGGCTGGAGGTTTGGTAAGCAGAGGAACAAGCCTGCCAGAGAAGGATGCCTTTGTTTACACTAGGAGGAACTAGTCAAACTTTTGATGACATACTGGATTTGAAATTAGAAAAGCACAAAATACAAAAATTAATTCAAGACAGATCACAGTCCTAAATGTAAAAGCTAGAGCTATAAAATTTCTAGAAGAAAATGTACGAGAATATCTTTGTGATTTTGAGTCGGGCAAAGATTTCTGAGGTAGGACTGAAATAACACAAATCATAAAAATGAATAAATTGGACTTCATCAAAATTAAAAACTCTTGCTGTTCATCAGACGCCATTAAGAAAATGATAAGTCAAGTAAGAGAATGAATGAACACATCTGCAATATATATGAATGACACAGGACTTATATCCAGAATATTAAAAGAGCTCCTACAACTCAATAATAAAAAAGACAAACAATCCAATAAAAATTTGGGCAAAAAAACACATTTTCACACAAAAAAATACACAAATGGCCAATAAGCACAACTAACAGTATGTAACATTATTGGACAACATTATTAGGCAATATTAGCCAATATTATTTCACTAGAATGGTTAAAATTAATAAAGCTAACAATATCAAGTGCTGGCAAACAACAAAACAACTGGATCTTTCATACATTGCTTGTAGGAGTGAACCACACTGGAGAACAATTTGGTGGTTTTCATAAAAGTAAATAAACTTCTACCCCATGACTCAGCAATTCTACCTGTTGATACTTACCCAAAAGAAATTAAAATGTATGTCTACACAAAGACTTTTTCACAAATGTTTATAATAGCACGATTCTTAATATTTCTAAACTGGAAAAGCCCAAATGAGCATCAGAAGAACAGGTTCAATGATACTGGTGAGAAATAAAAAAAACCAATCTGTTGATATAGGAAATAACATGGATGAATCTCAAAAACATCATAATGAATGAAGAAAGCCAGAGACTATAGAATATAACCTGTAAGACCATTTATATGAAGTTTTAAAAGAGGCAGAATACCAGTTGCCTGAGATGGTGGAGGGAAATATCAGGACTGAATGGACATTATGGTGATGGAAACGTGACACATTTTGATTGGGACAGTAGTTACGTGAATGTATTCATTCGTCAAAATTCAGAACGTACATTTAAAAGTTGTGATTTTATCATATTGAATAACATCTCAGGAAAGTTGATTATAAAATGAATGGGGAAAGTGAGTTAACTATTTTATTGTAGCTGGTGTTTTCTCTACTGTTTTATAATACCGTTATTTAATATAAAGGTTAAGATATAGAACCATGTGTACTTGAGACAAAATATTTGAGGATATATTCTATGGTCTCTGGCTTCTTTCAATCATCATGATGTTTTTGAGATTCATCCATGTTGTTTTCTGTATCAACAGATTGTTCGTTTTTATTTCTCACCAGTATCATTGAATGAGTACACCATAATTTTTTATACATTTTTCTTTTGATGCTCAACTGGGCTGTTTCCAGTTTGGAAATATTAATTTTGTCTCAGAAAAAATGACTCTTGAAAAGTCACTACAAAAATGTCGGATAGTTTAAAATGTATCACAAAATCTTCTAGGGCAGAAATCAAATTGAACATCATATGAAATACTTTTTGTATTTTTAATCTAGTATAACACTAAATAAACATTTAAATGGTCAAATCCTATTCAATACAGTGACATGGTCACACTATGAAAAGCATGAAGGAACTGAGACCTTCTAAATTAGCAAATTTATGTCTCCCATTTCACTGTTTGTCTGGAACATGTTCCCATTGTGTAGAATGGCAGATACTTAAATAATTTTTATCTATCTTATTGTCCATCATATATAGTTGAATTGAGATCAGTTAAATGCACATAATATATAACACTCTTTTATATGCAGGTCTGTTTTTCCACTAGGATCCACCCATGAATGTGATGGCTGCCTGGCTGGAGGGCTCTGTGGGTGTGATGGAGCTGGAAAAATGACTGGCATTTTACAGGGATAGACAAGCAGGAAACTAAATCCAGGCTTGGGATGCCCTCCAAAAGCATAAGGCAAAGGACCTTACTTGAACACTCATCCAATGAAAGCTCTAAGAATCCCCTTGAGAAATTCACTCAATGTCTTCAGAAAACAGCTTTCTACTTTTCTCCTTGGGGTATAATGCACTTTTCAACTCTGTCAATGAGTAGCAACAGAGAAGAGGAAGAACCTGCCCTCATACCATAGACCAATCTTCAATTAATCCCTTTTTATTCCTCTCCTCCTTCGTGCCCACATTCTGTCATATTTCCCAATTTTAGGGCCCCTACTGAGTGGTTTTCTCTGATTTCCTTACAGAGTTATGTTTTATATATATCCAAAAATTGTATTACCTCTATATATCTTTCAAAGCTGTTTTAAAATCCTATCTGCCTTTTATCCCCTTTCTATTTTTATTGTCATTTGGGGCTTAGCCATTAACTATATAGAAGGAAGTAGCAACATTTGCTTGGATTCAATCCTATAGCTTCAAGTAAAATCCCAGATGCTTTGAACATAACTAAATGCAAAAGATCTTTTGTGGTTGTCTCCTATGTTTATAATCCCTCCTGTAGGTCACACGTTTGTTTATATGAAAACAATCTATTTTTACACATACATTCTGCTAAAGGAGAATGAGATTACAGTCACAAACTACTTAAAATTAGGATCAGAGTGACCTCTAAATCACAACAGGAAGGGTTCCTAACTTTTAATCCATGGATGGACTTACATGGTTCCAAACCCATGCTGAAATTGTAATATAAACTATGTATATTTATACATGATAATCTTTTTCTGGGACAAAAATCCATGTTTTCACTATAGAAACTGATGGAATATAAAGTAATGGAAGAAAGATATCAAAAACTTACTGAACAGGTGAATAAAGTGTATTTCTGTTTCTGGAGAAGGGAGCTTTTATCAGCTTTATTATACTTATGAATCAATTTTTCATCAGACTTTTCTATTTTCTTTGTTAGACCAAGAATAATGACATCAAAATGTTATCTGTATATAAAATAACACCTGTCAAAAAACACAAGTAGGAGGACTAGATCACCAAATCTAGGCTTCAGGAATCTAAAATATTTTGAAAATCATCTCCTACAAAATAAGTGTATTAAAATCTGAAAAATCTCTAGGGACATTAGCATTGATTTATACAAAAAATCAAATCATAGAAAGAGTTCTAGAAATGTTTCATTAATAGTAAAATACTGCAGAAATGCTTCATGGTTTCTGAAGTCTGATAGATTAAGTCTGGTAGCTTGCTAAAGTTTCTCAAAATTTTAATATAAGACCCACAGTCTCTTAAGCAAGGAGTTACACTTTGGAGGTAAGGAAGGCAATGGCATACCTAAAATGTATTCAAACTAAAAAGCTTCTGCACAGCACAGGTAACAATCAACAGAGTGAAATGACAACTTACAGAGTGGGAGAAAATTTTTTCTGATTATGCATCTGACAAGGGATTTATATCTATAGTATAGAAGGAATTCAAGCAATTATACATTAACAAAAACAAATGACCCAATTAAAAAATGTGCAAAGGAGCTGTATTGACATTTTTCAAAGGAAGACATACAAAAGTCCAACAGGTACATGAAAAAATGCTCAACATCACTACTCATCAGGGAAATGCAAATTAAAACTGCACTGAGATACCACCTCACCTCAGTTAGACTGGTTATTATCAAAAAGTCAGTGAATAACAAATGCTGCCAAGGGCGCAGAGAGAAGGGAGTGCTCCTACACTATTGGTGGGACTGTAAATGAACACAACCACTATGGAAAATGATATGGAGCTTTCTTAAACAACTACAGATAGATCTTCCATACAATCCAGCAATCCCACTTCTGGGTATATACCCAGAAGAATGGAAATCATCACCTCAAAGGGATACCTGCACTCCCATGTTCATCACAGCTCTGTTTACAACAGCCAAGACATGGAACCAACCTAAATTTCCATAAATGGATGATTGGGTAAGGAAAATGTCATATATATATATATATATATATATACACACAATGGAATACTACTCTGCCATAAAAAAGAATGAAATTCTCCCATTTGCAACAACATGGATGAGCCTGGAGAAACTTAAGTTGAGTGAAGTAAGTAAAGCACAGAGGGATAGATACCACATGTACTCACTCATATGTGGGAGCTAAGAGAGAAAGAAGGAAGGAAAGACAGACCACAGTGGTGTATTGGACTTGCAGAGTGAGAGAACATATCTAGGGCTACAAAGTGGAGTGGGTGGGAAAGGGGGAGGGGGAGGGAGGTCAGAGTTAATTGGGTGGGGGACACAGGGTACAAATGCAATTTGTGGTAATGGGTATGCTGCTAGCATGAGTCTGGACTTCACATCTTGGGCACGAGGGGTGACAATCAGCTTTGTATCTCATGAATATTCATAACCAATAAAAAATAATAAAATAAAATAAAATGTATTTGCTTTGACATTAATCAGGTCATGACCTTGGAAAAAGTAACTCATTGGAAGCTCGGGATAGAAAATCTTCCAGTCCAGAAATGGCAATATGTTTTATCTTACATACTAGCATCAGTTATTGCTGGAGTGATGTGTTGAAAGAATTCTAGGGCTCCTGAGCTGAAATTGGTGTCTGCAAGGCCACAGGAGATGGGAGTGGTAGCACATGTGCCAGGCGTGTGTTATCACTGGCCTAGTGAGAGTGGCAAGGGCTTCAATAAAGCAGAAGAGTATAGCACTGAATGGGAAAGAAAGGTAATAAGAGTGGATATTGTGGATAGAAGGAAAATATAGATAAAAGACTTCTAAAGTATATTATATGAAAACCAGGAGAGGCAAATAGAAACCAAAAACAAAATAAAAACCACCAAAAATAAAAGAATAAGAAAATCCAGAAAGACCCAACAAGTCAGGGGAAAATGACCTATTTCAAAACTAAATCCATTCTGCAATGTATTTAT
Organism: Cynocephalus volans; assembly: GCF_027409185.1. Taxonomy (NCBI): domain Eukaryota; kingdom Metazoa; phylum Chordata; class Mammalia; order Dermoptera; family Cynocephalidae; genus Cynocephalus; species Cynocephalus volans. The sequence continues at coordinate 138,404,404 of NC_084461.1, read as the reverse complement.
CTACCTATCCAATATCTGTTGAGTACCTACTACATGACAGGCAGAGTTGGGAACTCAAGGATAAGTTAATAAAAACAAGCATCTCTGCCATGACGAGCTTGCATTTCACTGAAGGAGGCCGACTTACAAACATAATTATAATGATCTTTCTTTACAACAAGAGTACAATAACACCAGTTTGGAAAAAATGCAACGGAGTTCAAGGGAAAAGTGACTTATGGCTCTTGGGAGTCCAGAAGGCCTCCAGTAAACTGGATCTTAAAACAGGAGGGGAGGGGTTTTCCAGATTCTTATTGTTTGGGTGGGCACTACAGACAAAACAGCAGGAACAAATGAGTGGTGACATAAAAGGACATGACATATTGCTGGACAATGGAGAAGTTCACTGCAGCTGGTAGAAAGACTGGGAATGTGTGGAGGCAAGGGAAGCAGCAGAAAGAGATGATGCAAAAAGGCTGATGAAATGGGAAGATTGTGTATCACACACAGGAAGGTCTGTGAGAGGATTTCAGGTGATGGGATGAGAGGAGTGGTATCATTTTCAAAGAATTTTCACATTTATCCCACTTTGGTCCTCACAACAAAGAAAGGAGGTAGGCATAGATCAATCCTTCAAACCAGTCTAAATATGAGGAGCTGCTGGTGTGAACATTTGAAAAAGTTTCATGAAAAAGAAATGGCCAAGTGGGGGTGGGTTCAGCAGCAAAGCTCAGGGAAAGAATCAGAAAGTTGAATTAAAAAACATCTTTCTGAGATCACGTGTAGGATGTTAATTTGCAGTAAAGATTTTAACCTATATTTACCTAGTTATGAAAACAACATGTAAAATTGGAGAAACAGGTTAAAATGCCCATTTCCGTTAAAGAGAGAGACAAAGACAGACAGACAGACAGAGAGAGCATGCTTTATCCTGGCAAATGAGACCTAAATCAGTACAGGAATTTGAATGCAGCAGCAGCTCAGATTTTGTTAAGTTCTAAAGGCCTTGGGTAAAACTCATCCTGAATAAACAAACAGACTGCAAAACATAATGCTCAAGGGGAAAACACAAATCTTTTCTTCAGTAACTGTCAAAAGGAGACTATTCCTAAAATGTTAACTGTTTGAATTAGAAACAAAAATAAAAGCAAAGAAGCTGCTACCACATTCAGAAGCAGAATCAAAGAACATTAAAACAGTTTCCTTTAGGTGGGTAGGACGAAAAAAATCTGGGAATAGAGTTGGGCTTACTACATGCATTTTAAGGGTCAACCCAAAGATCAGATCAGAGAATTTCTTATGCCATCAGAGTGGCTTTAGGAAAGCTACTTAACCTCTCTTTCCTTAGTTTCTTCATCTGTAAAATGAGGATAACTTCAAAAGAGCTGTTATTGGAGGAAATAAAGAGAGTAAGGATGGAATACTTCTAGAATATATAGATGGAAAAATGAGACAATAATCCATATAAGATATTCTCATTGGTATTCCAAGGTTTCATTGTATATAGTAAGTGATTAAATTCAGCTTGAAATCTTGCATAGAATTTATATAAAACTCAATCAGTTTAGTTCAATCTATTTGGACCTTCTTATTTCATGTTTGAATTGAGCCTTACAGGCAGTTGTCACACAGGCCCAGAGAGTGCTGCTGTGTCCCATTATTAATTCACATGACACTGTAATACTTGCTGAGCTCTAGGACATCTTCACCCTCACCTGATCCAAATACCCATTTTATACATAAGGAAATTGAGACCCAAAAGAGTGGGTAAGTGTCATGCACGTATCAAGCTGCAAAGCTCAGCCTGACTCCAGGCTCACATGACAGGTACTTGGTGCGTGTTGGTTGAATAAAGAAACTAACAAACCCAGCCACAGAAAACAGCATTCTGGATTCTCCAGCCTGATTCTTCTCTTTTCTCAAGAAAGCATGACTCGGTTTTTCTGATCTTCTCGTGTTTGACACTAAGATATTTATTATCTGAGACAAAATTTCAATGCATGATGAATTTCAGGAGAAATTCAGTGAGGGCTGAAGAAAACTGTAAGAGAAAAACCGTCATAAGACTTGATAAGTTAGCCACAGTTCTGCTGCTGGGCTGAGAGGCACAGAAAATAGAAAAAACATTTCCACATCCAAAGGAAACAGACAAGTGCAAAAGTGATCCACATGAATACTAAGAATTCTACAAAACCAGTGTAAGACTTTATAGATGAGAGAGATCTCTAAGGGAAAAATAAAACCTATAGGCACACCATCCTCTCTCCCCCTAACATAAACACCAGTATATGAAGGGCTATTCTTCTGGGTCACCCACCCCCCAACACTTAGTGATGACTATCAGAAAAAAAACCAAACTATTTTCAAATGCAGCTTCTAATTTGCCTTTAATAACATTTCTTAGAGGTGCATAGAGATTTTCAACTTACGTAACGGGTTGCTCATGGACTAATTAATTTGTCAATACAGGAAAATCACTGTTAGTGTGCACATATTTGCAATTTTCCTGGCTTTTAAATTGTACTATGGAAATCAAGATGTTAAAAAGCACAGCTAAAATAAAGACCTATGCTGGAGTCACATGGAAAACTAATATCACAGTAATACAAATTGTGGAGATGCACAAAGGAATCCAGCTCTTCAATGTTCCCAAGACAATTAACCTTGCTAATGTATGTTAAACATGCTAAATAGTTTCAGGCTCCCTTTCAATCACTCTGGACAGATAAAGCGTAATATTTACATTTAATGACAGTTTTTCCTCAACACAATTTCCTATATATTAATTAAATGCCTTTTTTTTCCTCCTTGGGCAATAGGGTCCACTTCATTCAGTTTCCAAATTCTTATAATGAAACATAAAGTTTTTAGAAAACAACAGTGTTTTGCTTTCAGCTAAAATTAAGTGAATGCATAGATACATACGAGGTCTCCAAAATGCCACAGACAACAGGGAATCATGCTATTCTCTTGCTTAGGAATGTCACTGTTCATATGTCTAAAATCAAAAATAGCAGCTTAGCATTTATAGAGGGCTTATAAGGAACCGACATATATAGTGCTTTACAGGTATAATTTCATTTAATTCTCACTTTGTATCAGGTACATATGAGAATCACCCTCATAGTACGAATGAAGAAACTGAGAGGCTTAGAGCAGTTCGGTAACCTGCCATTGGTCAAAATGCCCAGGAAGTGGAGGAGCCTAGACTTGAGCCCAGGCAGTTTCGCTCCAGTGTTATTTATTAAATGACACTGCCTCCGCCAGTCATCATATAGTGTTTTCTAAACTGTACGTTTCACAGTATCTGGCATTACTATTTATATCATGTTCCATGACTCAGAAGGATCACCCTGAGAAAACAGACTTGGATTAGAGTGCTTTAAAGCATGACCTTTGAGGGCAGGAATAACACCTGCCATTAGCTTTTTATCTCCCCAAAGTTACATAGTTCATCCATATAACAACCACTGTCTCTGATTGGCCATTGTGGAAGCTTCTTCCAGGAGACTATTTCCTCACACCTGATTTGGAATGAAGATGGAGCCAGAGGCACTTATGCCCAGGGTATATAACCTGATGATTAAGCAGGTTTTAGAGCCAAATGGACTGAAACTTGAATTCAACTTCTGTGACCAAGCAGTATGATTTTCGTCAAGTCACTGTACTTTTCTCGGTATCATTTTCCACATCTGTAAATTAGGAATAACGATGGCCTATCCCAGAGAGTTGTTTCATCGACTGAGTTTAAGCATTTAAAGAAAAGCACTTTGGATGAAGTAGTCAATAAATGGCAGTTTCTAAAAGAATATGTATATTTAATGCACTTTAAAATTGAGATATAATTTACATATAGTGAAATGCTTAGTAAGTGTGCCATTTAATCAGTTTTGATGAATGCATAACAAGGCACAGAACATTTCTATCTCTCTAGAAATTTCCCTCACGTGTGGAGTATACATAAAGCAAATGTATTTTACAGGGCCTGGTTTTCCAAAGCCTTGCTGTTTCAGGTTTAGCCTAACTTCTTAAAAGTACATATAAAATGTTGACCTTGCAAAAGACAGGTAATTTTCCCCAGGCTATATAGTCTCTGTTAACAGAGCAAGGTTGCTGGCTAAAGGATAGACAAGTTACTGATTGATATGTAAAGATACTGGGAAATTGTGTAGGGAGAAAGAATGTTTGATAAGATCAAGCTTTTGTTGGTGGATCGACTTAACCTCTTGCAAACTGCATTATGGAATGTCACTTTGCTTGTTTTACTGAATGTTAACAGCCTACATTGTTAAACTATATCCCTACCTATGTATCTTCCTGTAACTTCCTGGTCTGGAGAATAAATGCAGGAAGAGAACCCCAATTCGTGGTTAATTTCCCAAAAGGAAGGAATGCCTCTCTTTTGAGAGTTCTGAGAGATTAACCCCTTTGGGGCTTCTCAGTCCTCGGAAGAGATGGGCTTTGAGTAATTCTTTGTGGATCCGTCACCCAGGGGAAGAGGGGTGATAAATCTGTGGAAGGCGAAGCAACACTCATGCACATTTTCCAGGAAATCCCACACCAGAAGCAAGCACTGAGCTGATTTCTACACCGCAGATTAATTCTGACTATCTATAATTCCATATAAATGAAATTATACAATAAGTATGGTATTTTGGTATTTGGCATCTTTCACTCATAACTCTATTTTTGAAATTCATCCATGTTATTACATTATCATTAGAATGTTTCTTTTTATTGCTGACTGTATTTTACTTTATGAATATATCAGAGTTCATCTATTCTCCTGTTGATGGATATCTGAGTCTTTTTCAGCATTGGGTTATTATAATTAAAGCTTCCATGAACATGAATGCACAAATGTTTTCAATCCTCTTAGATAAATACCCTGGAGTGAAATTTCTTTGTCTTAGGACTCACTTACCTAACTTTATAAGAAACTATCAGATCGTTTTTCAAACTGGTTGGAGCATATTACAATTCTACCAGAAATGTATGAGAATTGTGGTTTCTGCAAATCCTTTTAACTTCTGGTGTTGTCAGTCCTTTTAAGTTTAGCCATTCTGATGTGCATAGTGATATCTCATCGTGGTTTTAATTTGTGTTTCCTTGATGACAAATGAGGTGAAGCACATTGTTTTGTGTTTATTGGTCATTTTATATCTTGTTTTACGAAATGCTTGTTCATATGTTAGATGTATATTTCACAGATATTTTTTTCCACTCTGTGGCCCAACTCTATTTTCTTGGTGGTATTTTTTGATGCGTAGATGCTTTTAATTTTCATGGCGTTCAATGCATTTTTTTCTTCTTACGGTTTCTGCTTTTTGTGTGCATTCTAAGAAATCTTTTAACTCTTGAAGTTACAAAGATATTCTAGCTTCTCTTCTAGTATATCTTTATTGTTTCAGCTTTTACATTTCAGTGTATGACTTAACTCTACTTTTTGTGTATGGTGTGATGCAGATGTTGAGGTTCTTTATTTTTCATATAAATATCCAGTTATTCCACACTATTTGTTGAAAAAGTTTTCCTTCTCTCTGTTGATTTGGTGCTCTGTGGAAAACCAGTTGATTGTATACATGTGCACCTATTTCAAAACTCTCTAGACTGTTCCATTGCTCCACTTATTTAACATGACAGCTATTTTAACCTTAATTTTTATTATTTTTATATTTTTTTTAACTTTTCTAATATTTCAAGTGCAGTGACTAAACCTCATTCACTTGGCTTATGCTTTTTGAAATTTTTTTTCCTTTTTGATCACATATATATGCATATGTATATATGTGTGTTTGTGTATATTCAAATACAAATACACACATACACACACACTAAGGCACACTGATTATTAATATTCTTAGATCTTCCTAGTTTTAAACACGCGATTTTTACAAACTCCTTTATTTCTCAGAGATCATGGAATGGTTTAGCAGTGGTTTCCAATTTTTTTTTTTTTTTAAAGCAAAGCATAAGAAGGATTTGGAGAGTTTGTTTAAAAACAGATTCCTGGACTCCACTCCAAGAAGTTCTGATTTAGTAAGTCTGGGGAAGGGCCTTAATTAAGACTTGCATGCCTTATAAGGTCAGATGATGTTGGTGTTGCTAGTTTATGGACCACACTTTAAATACCATTCAACTCAAAAGAGTTAAATGGCTTTTCTAATCATCGTGCAGAAGCTTGACTGAAACTCTGTTTTGCTTTTTCTGAAGTCTGTTCCCATAGCCACTAATTTATACTGTCTTTACTTGAAAAGCCACCTGAAAAATCTGCTCGATGCACCACAGCATAGGAGCCAGGAAGCATTATGGTCAAGTGCTGGTACCAACATTGCCTCATTTCCTTCTCCCTTCCTGGAAACTAGGTTTCCATCTGTGAGCAGGGGTATGCACATACGTATACTACAGCTGAACATAGACCTATGAAAAACACGCACTGCAAAGTAGACATTCTTCTCCCTGCATCTTTTGTCAGCAATCAGACATCTTTATTTTCCCCTTAACGATTGATTGGTCTCTAAACCAGGAACATTTTTATAACCAATCCCTTTAAAACTCTGCTGAATTTATGTTTTAAGTGGTTGGCATCTAGGTGAATAGTCTTGACAGAACACACACATTCTGAATTAAAGATCAACACTCTCAAAGCAAAAAGCTCAAGTCATCAAAATCTCGACCCAAACCCCTAAGCTTCTCTAGGTTTTTAGGACAGCAGAGAAGATCTTTTTAGATTTCCATTCCAACAGATCAAGGACGTGTGGGTAGAAAGAACTGCGTCACAACTAAACATCTATTATGTAGATTGTTTATACTTGTGTAAAGACTCAAAAAATGTACAGTCATCCCTTGGTATCTGTGGAGAATTGGTTCCAGGACTCCTCACAGACACCAAAATCATGAATGTTCAAGTCTTTTAGATGGCCCGGCATATCTGTAGATGCAGAACCTGCAGATACAGAGGGCTGATTGTACACTGTGTTTTTCTTTTCTGATTGTTAAATGGCCTATTAGCCTTTGAAACCATGTTAATGGGAAATAAATTCCTAATTAGCCTTTATACTTAAAGTGATTTAAAGATGCCCTTTAATCCAAAAAGGGAAAACTAATTAATCTCCTAAGAAAGAAAGAAAGAATGAAAAAATGAAAGCAAGCAAGCAAGAAAGAAAGAAATTCCCCTGAACAAGGGAGGAGGAGAGTTTGCCCTCCTCCAGTGTTCACCTGTCTCTCAGTGCTCTTTCTAAGCTACTCTGAGCAATGTGAACATCAGAGCTTGATGACTTCTTCACTGGCATTGGGGAATACTAGTTAGAAATGTACGTGCCTCATACTGAAAGGAAGGTCCGGCCCATTCACAACCAGCTAAAAGCACACACCACCCTTATTCTGGCAGTGAGAAATTCATAGATAAAATGACAGCAGGCCTGTGGCTATAACCAATTTGCTCTTCAGCAGCTCTGCACCTCTGTCCTACACAAATGCATGACATACGGGAGGCTTATGGTGCCATGAGAAAGGAGCCAACCCAACACCTTGGCTATGTTGCTCTACCAGCTCCCAGGAGTCTTTGGGTTATAAGGAGTTTTTTAAAATTCTTTTCTGAAGAGATTAAAAGGGCAACAAATGAATTATCAATGGAATTTTCAGAGACATCCTACAATTTCCCTTGGACACGCCATGTGCTCTGAAGCTGTTAAACTATTTTTTCCCTAGCGCTTTTAGCCAGCAGCAAATGAAATCCTACTATTCTATGCAGTAGATTAGCATAGAGACTTAAATTCTAATAAGTCTGGGAATGAGTCTGGCCCCTACCCTTCCTTGCTACACAGACTTAGGAAAAAAAAAAAAAAATACTTTTTACTTATCTCCCTTCTGGCTTCCCAGAAGAGAAATTCCTATTCCAGATGGTTATTATGCATTGTACTTATATTTTCTTTCAAAGTTTATAGCACAATGCCTGACTCACAATAAACACTCTATAAATAGTAGTGCTGTGCATTCTTTCTCTCTGCCCCCTCCTTTTTTCCCTCCCCATATTCTCCATATATATACATATATACACAAATACATAGTTTGTTGATTGGTGTCTAATTACTATTACCATGATAATTATCAATGTAACTAGAAGAAAAATTGAGACCTCTTGACTCCAACTTAGAGTCTGCCCCAGCATGGGTATGTATCTACAAGAAATACAAAGACACTATCCCTAAAAACCTTAAGAAATCACAAAGCTTTGCCAAAAATCTCCCATGGACATTAAAAATAGGAATAAACAGTGCATCCCACAGCACCATTTCTTTACCTATCTCTTTATCCGAAGTCTTATCTCATAGGTATCTCTACTCCAATTTCTCTTTTCTTTCTATCAGAGACACCTGCACAAATTTCTCTGCCTGCTTTGTCTTACTGCCATCTGCCACCCCTTTATTACTGAAACAATGCAGCTTTCCTTTGGTTAACCCCTTTGTATCTTTATCTCCCTACCACATCCCACAAGCTGGCAGCAAAAGATCTTTCCTTAAAAGGAGGAAAGGACAAAGGAAGGGGGGGGCAGGGAGGAGGAAAGTCTGTGAAACTGATTCAATACCTTTGAATATATCAGACTTGTCTCGAATATGAATATGAAAGTCACAGTTCCATACCTTAGCAGTCCTAATCTTCTTAAACCTTGGACACAAATTTCAGGGCAACATTGGGATTGAGATAATCTCCTCAAGCCACTCCAAAGGGATCGTTTTCTTAATGTCCACACCAGTTCCAGTAGCCTTTTCCAAGTCCCTGAGGGTAGAGGCTTCCTCCAAGTCTACAAATCACAAGAGATAGAAGATATCCATAAAGAAAACAAATAAGACAGAGTGATATTAAATTCAAGACCATTTGGCTTGAAGAGACTAAACAGAAGATACTTTAAATTCTGATTGGCATAAAAATGCATAATGCCCAAATGAATTCCGTCTTGACTGAATCAAAGACTCATACTGTATTAGACAATTTCTGTTGCTTATAACAAAATACACAAAACTGGGTAATTTGTAAGAAAACAATTTATTTCTTACAGTTTCAGAGACTGGGAAGTCCAAAGTCTGGGGAACACAGCTGGTGAAGGCCTTGGTGGTAGCGACAGTGACCCAGGGGTCTCACTTGGCAGAAAATGGCAGAGCAGAGAGAAACTAACTTCTCATGTGCTCTTCTTTTAAAGTCCTCAGAACCACACCCTGACCACCATTATTGATCCGTTCTCTATGCCATGGTTCTACAATCTAATCACCTCTTCAAGGCCCCACTTTTCAATTACCATAATAGGATTTCCCACCCTCAACAGTTACAGAGGAAATTAATTTTTGGGGGGAATTTCAACCCAAGGAATATACAAAAAAAACCCATAAACACACACATAGTATATCATAGCATATAAAGGCTGGAATATTTTTTAGGATATAACTAGTCAAATTTGCTCATTTAATTTATAGGGAAACTGAGGATCAGAGAGCAAGAGTGATTTTCCCATGATGATTCACTACCTGTGGCATATTTCAATCAGTGAAGCAATCAAATCTTTAGAAAACAAAAACAATGTGCTTGACACCCATCCATGACACAGCAAGACCAGGGAGCAATCACTCTGTATTGAAATACCTCCTTCAGTTGGCTGCTTAGATGCCTGCATGCCTGTTACCTCTGGCCACTTATCCTGTTAAAAAGATCTAAAGATGTAAAGACATGTTAGATCTTTTTGACCTCCCAATTTCCAACCTCAAGGCATCTTCAGGCTTATTCCTGAGCCTCTTCTCTATGTACACTCTCTCACTAGGTCATATCTTCCAGTTCCATGGCTTGAGATACTATTTATACCCTGGCAACTTTGAGATCTGTCTCCATGCTCAGCTATTTCCCAGAACTCCGGACTCCTGTGTCAACAACTCTAAGAATTCTAACAGACGTGTCAGATATAATGTGTCCAAACTGAAGTCATGACTCTATCACCACTACCACTAACTCCCTCCTGAAAAATATAAAGCCCACACTCTTCCTAGTTTATTCCTTCTTAGTCAATGGCAATTTCATGCATGCAGTTGGTCAGGCTCAAACAGTCCTAATCAACCTTGATCCCTCTCTCTCACAAAGACCCCATTTTCTCCACTTTATTGGCAAATTCTGGTGGCTTTATCTTCAGAATAAATCCAGCAGCTGACCCTTTCTTAGCACCTTTTTTACCTCCCTTATTCAAGGCATCATTGCAGATTGATTTGACTGACAGCAGGCTCTCTCAGGCCATGGCTGTCACTCTCAACTAGACCTGAGTCAGAGAATGACATTCCCTGCTCAAAGCCTTCCACCTCACTCAAAGTCAGAGTTGTTACAATTGCCAAAAAGGTGCTTTGTGACTCAGCTCTTTTACCACTTCTTTGCCTCCTGCTTGTGTCCCCTCATTTATTCCTCTCTAGCCATGCTGTTCCTCTAACATGCCTCTAACTCCACTTGCAGCCTTTTAACTTGCCATCCCCTCTACCTGGAACACTCTTTTCCCCTATTTGTATCTTTGCTCAAATAGTACCTTTTCACTAAGGACTCTTGTAATGACCTTATTTAAAATTGTCAGCCCTTACTACATCTCTCATTCTCCCTTCTCTGTTTAAAACTTGGGAAAGTCTTTCTAACCTATTTCATATTCACTTGTTTATTAACTGCCTTCCCCCAATAAGACACAAGCTCCATGTGTGCGAGGAATTTTATCTGCAGCATTCTGCTGTATCTCAAGCACTTCACTCACAGCCTAGCACAAAGGTGGAGCTCAATGAATATTTTTTCAACGAATGAATAAATGAATAAACAGGAAGATTATAAAAACCTTCTCAAGGCCACTGAGCTGGTAAGTGGCTGAGCCTAATTTGAACCAGAAGCATTCTATTTCCAGTGTTTTGAGCCACTATTTTACACTGACTACATGAATGTCCTCTAGTGCTGGGCTTAGGAAAAGGTTTGATATAGCCTGGTATGTGATACAGAAGATGTATATTATGGATATTTGTAGATCTAGCAAGTGAAAACTCCAAAACTATTTTGAGAAACACCTACAGAGTATATGTTGCATATACTGAGATGACCCTGCTTATATTCTAATATTGCAACCTAATTGCTACTTTCACCATGTCTTTCTCTGTTTTCTCTGCCTTTTCTTCCATGTCTCCCTGCCTTGCTAGAAGGGATATGAGCAAAAGGAATCCAGGGTGAGGCAAGAGAAGGGGAAGAGATGTGTTCAGTTAAAAGGACATCAAAGGACTTTGGATGTGAGTCTAATTCACTCACCAATTTGCCATGTGCCTTTGAGGTAGTCCCTTCTACTCCCCAGGTGCCTGTTTTCCCATTGGCCTAAAATACATGTCATCTAAGATCTTCAGCTCTGAAAAATTATTTTAGTTTTAAATTAATAAAAGGGTCCATTAGTCTTACTATCTGAAGATTGATGAGGGAATATGGTGCGATATTAAAGAATGAGGCTTTGGCACAATCCTAGTCCTTACAATTGGGTCTCACCATTGTGGAACTCTGGCTGAGACATCCAACTTCTCTAAGTATCATATTTCTTTTCTATAAAAGTGAGATGCTAGAAATGCCTATCCTTTTAAGATGTTTATGAAAATGAAATGAAGTCACATAGGTTAATCATTCATTTCTGTGCATGACGGAAGTACTCAATAAATTGTAGAGGGTTAGAAATCTTGATTCTCATTTGATTTTTAGAATAGGGTTTTTAGGTAATGCATGTATGAGGCAAAAGCCCAGAGCTAGCCTGGCAACAGCCCATCTAATCAACTCTAATCACTGTTTAGGTATGGGATTGTATACTTTAATGATTTTAGAGCTAACAGGTGGTTGACATACAAATCCCTTTAAGAGATTTTAAAGAACTGCTGTAGGGAAAAATGTGAAAAAATGTTTGCTAAGGGCAAGCTTTTTGTTGGTGGAAACTTTAGAGACAATTATACTTAGATTTAAACGATGTTACTATTTTCCATTGTTTAAGCTACACTTAGCCATAGATAACTTTTGTCACACTGCTCATGTCTTTGTGTTCTTTTGAAATGACTGAATCAATTGATTTTTCTTGTGAAACTTCCTTGTCCTTACAATAAAAAACAGAAGCTAACTTTGAATCGGGGCTGTACCCAGTTTTCTTCTTCTAACAGAGGAGTTGCTGAGGTGCAGTCCCTTCGGGCTTCTCATTGCATTCATGTTGCTTTGAGTGATCCTTTTTTGCATCTCGTTACACAGAAATAAGTGTAACAATAAATGTTGGAAGCTCAATTTTTTAAAATTTTTATTGTTGTATGTTACATTCTGTCTGACATTTCAGGATTTTATCTACCTTCATCTCACTCCCCATCAGTCTGAATCATTTTTCATCTTTTGTCATAAAGAATTGCTTTTGTGATACTTGATGACTTTGGAAAACTTTCTCTAGACCATCTCCAGGCTCAGATGTATGCAGTCACCCCAACTGCTCCCACATTCCAGGACAGATGGCAGAACTTTGTAACAGGAGAAAGTCAAGATTTCTGGTTCATTTCTTGTCCTCTTGCTGATACCCGGCAATTTGGGGATGATCTTGGTCCTTGTTTTAGAGCAGGCAGATAATCATCAAGCCACAGTATACAATTATTTCTACATTCCAAAGCCAAGAGACACAACTTTGGAAAGCAAACAGTGCTGTAATTCAGCAGAATGGTACATGGAGTTATTAAAGAAATTGTGCTGACTGCTTTGAGAATTCACATCTCAAGTCTCCCCAAATGCATCTTTCTTTTTCCCTAACTGATATTAAGAAATTGTCTATGTTCGGGTAGTAACAACATAAAAATATGTCACTGACTTATCAGGCTTAGTTACACTCCAACCTAATAAATAGTTAAGATGCTTCAGGGAAAAGTTACGTAAAATCTATTCTAATTCACTCAAGGACATGTAAGGAATGCATTTACTCAACAAATGTTTATTGAGTATATTTGCCATGGACTTCGTTAATGACTGGAAATATGGAAGGGAATATTAAAGACTTTATTTCTACCTTTATGAAGCCTTCATTTTGGTAAAAGTTTTCTTTGACTTTTGGAATTCTCCCACTTCTGCCTAGATATGGGAAGACATTACAAACTCCTACAAAGCTGATAATTTTCCCAAGTAGAGATATAGGGTGTGCTGACATAAGTATCCTAATTTCTGCTTGAAGAGATAGTTCTGTAATTCTTGGTTTTCTCAGGAGGCCAGCTCGTATCCTTAGTTTATTTCTTACCCTCCACCCAACGCATATCTCTTCTGAACTGACCCTGGTTTATTTCTCTCCTGCAGCAAAGAAACAAAAAGTATTCATCAAATCCACAAAAAATATACTAGCCATGAATAAGATTCCACATGGTACAGTAAAAGGCACTGGACTGAGAGGACACAGCTTCAGAAATTAACTTTTTGAAATCCTTGGAAATTATAAAGGGATTAATACTATTATATGGTAAAATAAACTGAGAAAGTGTATAGTAGAAATATCAAAGGGAATAATGTCAAGAAAGAACAACATATGTCTTAAATCACCAGTGTCTGCATGGGTAGAGTGCTAATCATAGAAGTGGGTGGCATCTTTGCCTGTCAGGCAGCCTTGACGCTACAGGGAATATGTCATTTTTCAAGAGGTATCAATTAGTGGGCACCCAATGGCAGTGTATCAACCACACCTCTCTAATGGTTAGGCTGCATTACAAATGATTCCTGTGAATATATAACACTCACAGGCACCTATTCATAAATACTCAGACATACTCCCAAGAGAGGCAGGCATCCAGAAAAGGCAGGACCAGGGCGAGCAGGAGAGGGACACAAAGGTATTAGCAACTCTGAAACAGATCTGGATTAAGAGTTCGGAGCAGAAGTATGCTGGGGAGGGCCGACCTCGTGGCGCACTCGGGAGAGTGCGGCGCTGGGAGCGCAGCAGCGCTCCCGCCACGGGTTCGGATCCTATATAGGGATGGCCGGTGCGCTCACCGGCTGAGGGCGGTGCAGCCAGTCACAAAAAAGACAAAAAAAAAAAAAAGAAGTATGCTGGGGAAAGGACGAACTATAAATTTCAATCTATCTATGAATTTAAATTTGAAACTCTGCCAACAGGGTTGGGTCCTACTGGGAATTAGAGAAGCATTATTGTGAAGACTTACCTGTTAAAAAGAGGTGTGATAACAGGTATACCACATAGTGATATAAGGTTGTGCACCTCACATTCCTACATAGCCTTCATGTTGCCAGCAATGCTTTTCAATATGCATATCATCTCCCATTTGCATAGAAGGAAATTAAGGTTTGGAGATGTTAAGTAATTTGATTGAAATCACATAACTAGAAAGTGACAGAGTCAAGATTCAAACTCAGAACTGACCCTGGAGCATACTGTGTCCACCAAACATATTGATAATCACAATCAATTCTTTCCTAGATTTTATTTCTGATTAAACCTAGTCCTGACATTCGGAAATGCCGCAATTTGGACTCCTTGAAGGAATTACGTTTCCTAATAACGTAACTGAAAACTGGCCAAGCCCAGTTTCTGCTGAGGACAGTGAAAGCACCCAGACAGGAGAGGGCACCTTCCTTCCAAAGCCCTGGAGAAGGTCCCACCACAGATTAGAGCAGCTGCTTCCCGTGCAACAGAGATAGTGAATTCAGCACCCAGTCACCACTGGTGGTAGGTCTCGGTTGTAAAACATTGATTACATTTTCTGTGAGCTGACATTTCTGAAACAATGTTGGGCCTATAAAACATAAAATACTTTGGAGATCTAGGTGCTCAACTGTAACTGGAATCACCAGTACTGGCTGGCTAAATATTAAAGACCCTGCCTTTTTATTTCTAGTCTGGACACCAAACAATTGGATTACTAGGGAATAGCAAAAGAAAATCTGTTCTACCAGATTTTAAGGATTATAGAAAATATCTAGTGACTTTTCAATACCTGATCTCTTGCCAGCACATTAGTACCCTTATTTTTCTACCTAGTTAGCCTTTTAAATTGAATAGTGAAATTGAAAGGGCTCTGGAAAAACAGTCTCTGCACACGATAATGGAATTTTTGGAAATTTCTTGGCACCTGAGCTAATTGCTGATCTGTAGTCTTGTTTGCTGGTCAGTGGAATATATTTATCTCATAAACTTCATAAAATGGGTCAGGCCCTGACAGTCCATAGGTAGTAACAGCAGTGGTCCACAATGTGCTTTTAAAATTGAGTGTATGTATGATAGATGTCCACCCTCACTTCTCTCTATATGCACCTACCCAGCACCCTCCAAGTGTGACATTTGCTATTTCAGATATCTAGAAATACAAGACAACCCTTTGCCTGAAGAAATTGGTCTTTGTCACAAGAGAAGCAGCCCTCATTCCCAGCCTAAAAGCGAGATTATATATGAGTTCCCTAAATATATCTGCTCTTTACAGCATTCACATATTCAGTCACAACTCCTCATAGGCTTCCATATGTGCCTATGTACCAACACACCAACAAGATACTGACAAAATTTGTAGTGGTGGCATGCTACCCGACATGGCCTTAAATCCAACAGTGAGACTTCTGCACTGCCCCACCCCAGACAACAGCCGACTTCACAAGGCCCTCTTTACTTGCTATGTGGAGAGACAGTTGGAACACATGCTTAAACAGACCAGAGATTAAATTACTAAGGGCCATTTGGAGCCGCAGCCTTCCATATACTGCTGGATATCCAAAACAAAAAAGAAAATGATCAGAATCGTTAATAACAGCGAAAATAGATCAGCATCACCTCATCCCCAGAACATTGGCGTCCGATTTCCTGTTCTTGGTGACACATGTAAGTCAGATCCACAATGTCACACCACTGTGAACACAAAGAAAGGATGCTCAGCAAAAACCTGTTATTCTAGGAGGTCATCAGCAAGGACACTATTTTCCCATATACCATGAAATGCAAAGATAATACTGGTAACAAATATTAGATCCCCACCTGGGTTTGATTCCTGGCTCAGCTACCCACTAGCTGTGTCCTTGGGCATGTTATTTAACCTCTCAGTGCTTCATCTGTTATACAGAAATAATAATACCTGCATCAAAGGGTTCTTTGTGAGGATCAACTGAAAGCACTTAGAATACTGTCTAGCAAGGAGTTAAGTATGCAATTGTTCGCCGCTAATATTGTTAAATGATGGTTGGGATTTCATCTTTACTTTCATAAAACTTTTAAAAAGTCAAGTCAGCTTGCCTGCTATAGAAATGAGGAGATCAGGAAAAACACTATTGTAGAACATATCATCTAAGTAGGACATATAACCCCTTGAGAGCTGCATAAGAGTTCAGAGGGGTGAACATTAGGTTTAAATAGGATCTCCTCTAGGGGCCTTGAATTAATACAATGATGCTACGTTTGGATCTGACTTTCCCTATCTATTAACACCTCAACAATTTTTATAAGGATTTTAAAAGGATAAAAAGATAGTAGTACGTGTGAGATAATTTTATGTCTCACTTACTATACCAAGTCGTTGAAAACATGGACTGTTTCATGCTTATTTCTCTGAAGCACACAGTAAGGATGCAATATAGAGCCATTGTATAGAAATATCATCTGTAGGTAGACATAAATTAACCATTTATGTATGATACCCTTCACTGACTGATATCAAAACAAAGCTACACTATTTCATTGCTAACTCTGTGGGGGCAAACAGGAAAGTCTGGCCTATAGGGAATGGCCAACTACGTTTATGTGTTGAGTAAATGCAAAGAATCTGAAGACCAGAGGAGTGGAATTACTGCCCAACCCATTAATGAAAGCACAATTGATTGTCGTCCTTATTGGTAATTAACAAGAAGAGTCTCAGAAACTATTATTTATTGAGCTTGTATGTGCCGGCACTGTGCTAAGCTTGTATTTTCTCATGAAAACATTCCAATAAACTGAGGCATGTTATTAGGATTCCCATTTTGTATATGAGGAAGGAGAAGGCTCAGAGAGTTAAAATAATTTCTGCAACATCTTAGTGTGTGTACTGGAACCCAGGACACTCTTGAGTCCAGGGTCTGGGCCTCCACTCACTATGTTATATTCTTTCCTGCTAAGCCATGAACTCATCTTTGTCTGTGATAAAAATTGTAAACATGTTTTCCCTATTTCCTCGTTTATCTTCCTATTTTGCTTATGGTATTTTGTAAGGGGGTTATCTTTTCACTTTACAAAAGCAAAGAGTTAATATTCCTAATATGTAAAGATCTTCTAACGATAGAAAAAAGCTGCAGTGTCAAGAAAAATAGGCAAGGGAGTATCAACAGGAAGTTTAAAGAAAAAGAAATGCAAATAGCCTGTGAGCTCAGCAACACTCATTATAAGAGAAATGCAAATTAAGAGTGGGAAAATGACAGCATCAATGAGAATGATAACTGCAAAAGATTAAAACACTTCAAATGTATTTATATCTATGAGTTCATTATAGGACTAAGGAAACATGGAAAGGAAACTTCTCATTGGTCACCTTTAGAAGATGCCGGAGAACCAGATCATTATTTTGAAAATAGTAATGTATTAGTCCATTTCATATTGTTATAACAGATTACCTGAAATTGGGTAACTTACAAAAAAAAGAGGTTTATTTGGCTCATGATTCTGGGACAGCTGCATCTGGCACGGGCCTCAGGCTGCTTCTACTTATGGTGGAAAGTGGCAGGCAGCTGGCAGGTACAAGCAGATCACATGGTGAGAGGAAGCAAGAGAGAGAGAGAGGAGGTGCCAGGATCCTTTTAAACAACCAGCTCTTGCAGGAACTAACAGAGCGAGAACTCACTCACTACCCCCACCCCCAGGGAGAGCATTAATCCATTCAGGAGGGATCTGCCCCCATGACCCAAACCACTCCCAACACTGCCACATTGGGGATTAGATTTCCACATGAGTTCTTAGGGGACAATAACATCCAAACTCTACCAAGTAACTAATAGAAAAACAAGCATTTGTTCTGCCTTGCCTTGTAGCCTATAATCAAATAATGAAGTTTTTATTGATAGAAAATTTTCACCAAAAATGAAGATAAAATAATAAAATCTCAACATCAGCATTTTGCAGCTCCCTAATAAAATAGCAGATGACTTAGGCAATGATTACCAATGGCCGCTAACATCACAAAAGAAAGAGAAGATATCACGTGCCTCCTGATGGAAGCATATGGCTTTATCTGTGAAGGAGTCTAGCCAAAAACATGCAACCCGTATCACATCAGCTGCTAGCCTTAAATCTCAGTTTACAGGGAGTTCAGGTAACTGAGAAAATATGCTATATACAATACCACAAGTTACAAGGAAAATAATGGTGAGTGATGGGGAAGCTATGGATTAAAAGAGTTAGGAGACATGAAAGTCAGTTTTAATGGATAGAACTTATTTGGATCCTGATTTACAAAGAACATGTAAGAAAAATTATAGTTAGTAATTTGCAAAGTGACTAGATATTTAAGAACTATTAATACCTTTGCTATAATAATGTCACTGCTGTATTTATAAAAAGGATCTCACCTTTTAAAGATAAATACTGAAATACTTAAGCAAATTCCACGGTAGGAATTTGCTCCAATGTGGGTTGGGTGATGTATAAAACAAAACTGACCATGAACTGGTAACTTTTGAAGTTGGCTTATGGGTACATAGGATTTCAGTGCCCAGTTTCCTCTACTTAAATGGATGTTTAAATTTTTCCATAAAAAAATTATAATAAAGAGAACCATTTGCTGATATAGTGCATATAGCATCTGTATGACAAAAGAAGTTTGTTAAAATAGTAGTAAGTTATCTGGGTGGTAGGATTATGTATGATTATGACCTTCTTAAGTTTCAATTTTTTTTCTTAATAAGCATGCGACACAGTTACAAACAGAAATGGAGAATTTATTTTAAAAATATTTTTTTCCTTATGATGCTTTAAACACTGATAGTATCTTACTGTTTAAACAATTGGGATGCAAATATTGCAAAACCTTAGGATTTGCTAAAGCTGGGCGGTAGGCACACAGGTATTCATTATATCATTTTCCTTAATTTTAAAAATGTAACATTTGATAAATATTAAAAACTCAAAAATAAAATGTCTCCCGTTATTCCTCTCTATTTTGTTATACTGAATACTCTTTCTCCAAAATAACCTCTAGAAGCAAAATGTGTCACAGAATGCAAAAATCTTACTTAACCATAAATATAAGAAAGATTTTTGCCATCCTTTTCAAAGAATTGTGTAAGAGACTGTAGGAAACTGCCCCGTGGGGAAGCCGGAAAGGCTACTAGTCAATCTATATATCTTTAAACATTTTAATTTTTAAAGGAATAAAAACGTGACTTGTAATTCATTACATTGAAGGGATTTTACTCTGATACTGTCCAGTGATTAGGAAAAAGTCTTACTTCATTCAGTTAAAAACATTTCAAAGAGAAGAATTGGACAGGGCCAAAGGGATCAGCCAGTCGAATTCTATTATTTTACAGATGGGAGAAGAATGGCTTATCCAAAGTCACAGAGACAGTGGAGGTCAGATGAATGACAGGAACCCAGGCCTCTGACGCCCAGTTCCCATCTTTCGTGACCATGCTGCACAGTACCACATTTCACCAAAGGCTGCTGTGATCCTGGCAAAACAGCAAACCTACGTTATATCTATTATCAGAAAACAGGTGTGACAAATATGTGGATGCAGAAGGAATTGTGGTTTGTGTGGGGTGCTTGTGATGGGAAAGATAAGGTTAACGTTTTTAAATAGAGAGTACTTATTATAGCAGTTTTAGGTCCACGGCAAAGTTGAGTCAAGTATACAGAGAGTTCCCATATATCCCTTGTACCTTACCCCTCCCCGGAAATGCATGGGATACCCCACAATCAACACCCCAAACCAGAATGATACACTGTTACAATCGATGAACCATTACACTGACACATCATTATCACCTGATGTCCATAGTTTACATTAGGGTTTACTCTTGGTGTACATTTTGTGCATTTGACAAATGAACAATGGCTTCTATCCACTGTTGTAGTGTCATGAAAAATAGTTTCTCTGCCCTAAAAATTCTCTGTGCTCCACCTATTCGTCCCTTCTTCCCCACCAAATCCCTGGCAACTACTGGTCTTTTACAGAAAATCCTATTGTCGTAACAGTTGAGTGTATATCTTTTACAGATCATCTTTTTTCACTTAGTAATTATCCATTTAAGGTTCTTCCATATATTTCCATGACTTGATAGCTCATTTGTTTTTAGCACAGAATAATATTCCATTGCATAGATGCACTACAGTTTATTTATCCATTCACTTAAAGAAAGGCATGTTGGTTGTTTCCAATTTGGGGCAATTATTTAAAAAGTTGTTATGAACAGCCATGTGCAGGTTTCTATGTAGACATAAGTTTTCCACTCATTTGGGTAAATACCAAGAATGTGATTGCTGGATCATATGATAAAAATATGTTTAGTTTTGTAAGAAACTGCCAAACTATCTTCAAAAGTGGCTGTACAGAGGGGTTCAATTTTAAAAATTAGCACCTAAGTGAAAATCACAATCAATAGTATATTGAAAATATCTTAGACAGGTAGCATGTTGAAGTTGATATTTTATATGTGAAAAGCCACAAAGCTTTTAAATTCTATGAGGTGAAGGAATTTTCGGTGTTTACTGTATTCCCAGTACCAAGAACAGTGCTAGTACATTGTTAATTCTCATTAAATGTTAAATGAATAGATAAATCCAAAGGAAAAAAATAACATTTCCAGTTTTATAGTAGAGAGTTTTGTTTAGTTAAACAAGTGAAGGCTCATCTTTAAGGGCCATGTTGTGTGAAAAATACATATTTTTAAACAATAGAATCTCATTTAGCTAGAAAAAGTCCTTACCCTATGAAAGGTGTGAAAAACCTTTCATAGACAGACAGAGAGAAAAGCAGAACCTCATCTCTCCTTTTACTGTGGGGCATGTATTCACTGCATGGACCAGGGGACAGAATCTTCTGCACTGTTTAAATAGTTCTCTCTTTATTTGCCATGCACGTACAGCTGAATTTACATAAATTAAATGCACATAAGCTGAGACTCCACTATAATTGCAAAACCACTGCATTGGAAACAAGCCTTCATTGAAATCACATTAGAAACCAGAAAGATTAAATTAGATTTAGAAACATATTTAGTCCCATCAAGAGGTAGATTACAGAAAGTTTATAAAACACCACAGATACACACAGCAGGCCCCAAAGTGCCTGGCTAGGAAATGGAACAGTCTTACCACCTCTACAAGAAGAGGAAAGTGGTCGTCTACCTCCAAGGCATGAACTGTGAGTCATTCAAACCTTCCAACTCTTGCTCTGCAAATTTATGTGGCCATGCAAGCAAGCAATTCACCTATTCATCTGGCCTCAGATTCCTAAATCGTAAAGGAGACATACTAATACCTCCTACACATGGTTGTTGAAAGGAGAGAGACTATGACAGATCTGGCACCCTGATTCTCAATTCTCAGGCCAACAGAAACAAGACCATTATAATAATTCCCTAAATCTAAGTAAGAAGCATTGAGAATATATTCCAATCTTGTTACCATCACAGGTTTACAAACCCTAAGCCTTCCCAAAATCTTTTGCTTCTAATCTACAGCACAAACTAAGTTACTGTTTAATATTCATTAAGTATCCACCGAGTCCTATGAATTACATAAATGTGCCTTAGATGGCTGGCTATTATTTTTCCCTCACCCTTCTTACCAGGCAAATGTGAAGCTAAATTAGCCACTTATCATAAAGTTCTCTGAAAACATTAAAGTCTAAAGAAATGCTTGATAATTGTTCTTAGCCATCTGGCACCAAGTGATGCTCATGAACTCACATGAACCATTTGGTAAAAATCCAAAAACGTCTATCTTAATTTTACATCTCACTTACTGAAAGTTCCAAGTTGAAAAATTTCTAAGAGGAGAAAATGGTTTATAAAAAAGGAAAACAAATGTGAAAATCCTTGAACTTGTTTACACTCACACAGAGAAGCTTAAAAATATCCACTTCTATCACCCTGATATTTTAACTAGTGAATCTAGGATAACATTGCACCTTTATTTCTCCCATGCACGTGCACACACAGAGACATATATAACACACATTGTAAATGATAAAATGTGGTTGCTTTTCTTTCTAAATCCTTTCACACAACTAGCAACATATCAATTCCTCTCACATAGAAGAGCGCTAGATCTACTATGGGTCTCTCCCCTCCCCTAGCCAAAGCCCTAAAAAGCAGATCTCCACATGCCTGGATTATTCTAACAGCCTTCTAACTGGTCTCTAATTGACTTATCCTTGTCTGATTTCAATCTGTTATCCACACTATAGCTGGAAGAAACTTTGAAAAATAAACCACTTCCACTTCTCTGCCCAAAGTTTTCAAAGGCTTTTCACTGCCCTTAGAATAAAATCCCAAATTCTTAATATTACTTAAAAGATGCTCTGAGACCTGGCCTCTGACAACTTGCCCAGTCTCCTGTTGTACCACACCCTTTACCTAAGTGGCACGCACCAGCCACGCTGGCCACCATTTCTGTTACGGCAAGGAGCCACACTGTCTGGCCTTAGGGTCTTGAGTGTATTGGAAATAGAAGATGTGATCCTTGCCGCACATGCTGTTAAAAAGAAATATGAAGACAGGTTTGGGGGTGATTTGTGAATGGCTTGGCCCCTGTGTTTTCCCCTCATTTATAAAAAGGTTGGGTCCATTGGCTCAGAGATGTTCCAGAGCTTATTGAAAGTAATTTCCTTTCTCTAATAATGTAAATGTATCCATTATGTTAGAAATATTTTCTAATAAATTTTTTCTCATTCACATGTTCTCTTTCTCATTGTTCCTTCCTTACCTGAAATTTCAGACACTTCACAATGTATTTATCCTCACAATTTCTATAAGCTGGCAATCTGGATGCTAAACTCACTCCTCAAGCAGGGGTGAAATCAACTGAGCCTCTCTCCTGGAGGAGTTAGAAAAACATTACTTATCTTTCAATGATTTTATGACAAGCTTCAGCTTCTAAAAATTACTGGATATTACTCTAAAAATAAAACAATACAGATAATTACCCCTTAGAACGGAACAAATTATTATATTAATTTGAAAAGTTATCTTGGATATGGGGGAGAGAGTACTTATTTGAAAAAAAAGGTACCAATATACATGAAAAAACTAATTTCTGAGAGGAAATAGGAGAACAAAAATTGTTTTGTGCTTTCTAAAATTCATTTTGCTGATGCTAATAACCAACTGAATACTGTACAGTCTCCCAGAGCCCTTGGAAAGAATTACAGAAAGCATGTTCTAAAGAGAGGAATGAAACAACATTATAGGTAAGTGAAAAGTATCTTTGTAATTTTGGGAAAAAATATTTGGAAATTCTTTGGGATAGGAACTCAGTGCAAAGAGGTTCACTTAGAAATATAGCTGTTATAATTCCAAGGGAAGAAATATAATGCAGCCTTATAGAGGTCAGCAAAACAGAATAAAGGAAATATTAGTACTGGTAATAATAAATTCTAAGCCCTAGTCATATGTACTGCCTCATTTCTTTCTCTTAACAATTTATGAGGAAGATTCTACAACAATCTCCACTTCATATGTGGGAAAAACAAGCAACTTGCCCAAAGTAGCAGTGCTGGGATCTGAGACAAGGTAACTTGGCTCCAGAGTACACACTCATAACAATGTCACTGTGCTGTTCCTTGTGTCTTAAAGTCAGACACAATGGGATACATTAAATTTAACACTTTGTCACTAATCCCCAAAGCAGAGTTGAGTTAGTAGCTCCTGCTAATGCAGGAAAAAACTCAGAACATTGCAGAAATGAGGCAAACTAAGTCCTAGAGATCTTCTGACTTACCTCAAATGCCTTCTGATTTCTAATCCATAGTAGTCCTAATAAGCCACAGTACTTAACTGGCAAATTTGGAGTGCCTTTAATACACTTGTTGCAATGTTGACAAATAGGTCAGAGACAGGGTGACCAATGGTTTAGTAGAATAAGTACAAGACCCTGTGGGATCACAAATGAAGGGGTAACTCACACAGGGGGCAACGGAGAGAGGCAGCCTTCGCAAGACTGAGGCTGAGGGGGGTTTGGCTGGAGGAAAGCGTAAGAAGGAATGAGATGCAAAGACCATTCCAGGCAGCAGAAACTGCAGGTAGGAAGGATTAGAAGAGAGAACATTGAGCTTTCAAGGAAATTAAAGAAGTCTTACCCGAATGGAAGAATTACACTTTTTGAGGGTGAAGCATTCTAACCAATCAGAATGGAAAAATAAATTGGGATGAGATTACAGAGCCATGCAGGCTACATTAAGGAGTTTTAACATAATTAGCTGCTTTTAGAGTTGAGAGAAGGGCAAGATTTCTCTTCTCCCACTTCCCACCCCTCCTCCCCACTGGCACCACTCATACCACAGAGAAATCAAAGTCCAAACAAAACTGAATGACTGAAATCTGCATAGAAGCTGAAAGGAAGAGGATGAAATCTATAAGACTAGAAGTAAAGGGAGAAGAAAGAACGTATCCCAAAGGAGTTTTCCTGCACAAGGCAAGAAGCTACAGGGCAACTCTGATTGATGAGGATTTGCTGTTGTTATTATTGTTGTTGGAGGGAAATAAATAACACAGAGCCGCCGCCATTTTGAAACTTTCCATTACACACCATCTGAGGCCAGTTATCAGGAATCACATATTAAATTGACAGGAATTTTGTGAGCTGGTTGTTAAATCATTGGTAACTTGAAAGCAGCCACATGGCAAGTACTTATACCATGAACACTGGCAGATGCTATAACATAGGGCTTTTCTTAGCGAGCTGGTTTAGCGGCTCACCACTGCCTATACTCACTGAGGACCTGTTATTATCACTGCTGTTGGAGGGAGAGAAATACTACAAAGGCACCATTGTGAAACTTCCCAGTACTCTATGGTTTCTTTATCTATTAGAAAATGTAACAAAAACCTGAATTAACAAACTATAGTTCATTGCCTCGGCCTCCTGTTCATTGGCTTAACTCACTCAGTAAAGATGAGTCCTGAACTTGACTGATGCTCTTAACCATGAGTTTCTATCCATCCTTGTAGATATACAGCTCCACAAAATTTATAAAATAAAAGAAATTGCTTAGGAAAGGCAATGAGACTTGGTGGACATTTCATCTGTGGATTGTAACACTGCCAAAGGTAATATCAATGTCCTCAAATCCTTAAAGTAAATACAATTAATTTTATGTGATTGCTTCAAATAAATACATTTAGGAATGTGTCTTAAAAATATATTCCATATAGTACTTGAAAAATAAATACCCACTAAATTCCATTATTAATATTAATAACAAATCATAAATATTTAATGCTAGCTGTATGTACCAGACATCCAATCTCATAACAAACTCTACTTGGTTATAACTATTATCCCCATTTTACAATTGAGAAAACTTAGATTAACTAGCTTGGATAAATTTTATAGCTATAAAGAGGCAAGAGCTCCCAGTCATTGATTCTACAGGAAAAGTCATTAAATCCTATACATAACTCCTTGCTTAGATATTTAAATGTTATAAAATGCAAATAGTAAAAAGTCATTTAATTTAAAATATTGAAAATTAACATTATTAAAATTAAATATTAATAATATTTACTAGAAGGCATGCATCCTGGTTTACTTCCGTTTTCCTGTTGTAATAATTGGTGGTAGCACTGAGGATCAGAGAGGATTCATTTTTGTTATTGCAAAAGAAACTCCCTTAAGTGGCCTACAACATACCAACTCACCAAATTAGACAAAGATCTTCATTCTTTTTATAAAATATACCAACCAGTGCCTGTGTTACAATAAACAACTGAAGCTACTAGACTACTCTTTTCTATCTCACACATTTCTGTCCCCATCAGTGGCATAGTATGTAAACCAGGAGGCAACTGTACTTGTTCCCAAACCTGTTTATTTCACTTATTCTTATTTGTAAAAGCACGTTTCCACAATACTTATTATAAACTTGGGGTAAATCAATAAAATGTGTGGAAAAAACGTAATTGCCATTCCCATGGAGAGTAAGCTGAAAATCAGTGGTAGAAATACCACTATAAAGTGACAAAAAATATTAAGCTGCGTGAAAGCTAAATTCCATAGAGTAGAAGTTAGAAGTGGAATGGCAGAGACACAAAAATCAGGTACTCTCAGTTGACTTGGAGGGGGTGTGGGAAGACAGAGTGCATCATGGAAAGAGTGTTTAACTTTGAAAAATAAGTAGCATTTTGGAAAGTGGAAATAATACAAATTTAAGTTAATATGACTAAATATGGACCACTGGTAGAGTTTAACTTAGAAGGCAACAAGAAGCATACTTGTACAGAGAACTACCAAGCTGGAACACAATATTAAATAAAGGGGGAACTGCCAGTCTTGGTAACCCTAATTATACAGAGATTTTAACCTGAAATCATGGATGAGCTGCTTGGGGTACCATGAAAACCTTGCAATTTATATAAAATGTGTTATTTGCATGTGGGGGTGAGAGGGAGGGATGGCCCATAGCTTCTGATCCAAAATAAAATTAAGAACCCCTGACCTGTAGACTTATTCCCAGGTAAACTGATGAGCTAATGACGTAGCCACTGTCTGTTTCCTAGAATAAGAAGTTTTAGAAGTTAGTCATAATTGCCAGCTTTATTTGCTTTTAAGTATCGGTAAAGACATCAGAAGTCATGGGCAGTGATTTTGGAAAGCAGAAAAGTAATTCTGGAGAGAAAGATTAAGTGGAGTGACCATACATCACATTCAGAAAAACTCTTAATTAAGCCTAGCCAGTAGACAAGAACTCTGACATGGAGACCAAACATCAAGGGGAAGAAATATGCTCTATAATCCAAAAAGAACATAAGCAATAGGATATAAATTGTCTAAAAAATTGCTAATGATTCTATTCAGGCTAAAGAATTTAAATTTTTCACCCTTAAGATATAGAATACACTAAAATAATGCATCACTACAGATTCAAAAAAATAAAAATAAGTGTTATAAAAATATTTTAAATAAAAATAAATGGTCATAAAATAAACGTCATTAAAAATGCATAGTATTGTATTTTCATATACTCAACATCACTGAAAGGGAGATTAACTTCAGGGACATACCAGCATGTAAGAAAGAGAACCAGTTTTATCAGTCTCCCAAAAAGATGTATGGGATACATGGGCCCAATTTAATATGTTTTCAAATCCTACTTTTATTAGCATGCTTCAAAGTGGTAGTTAAATACAGATCATTATTCAGTGCATGTTTAATTACCTATTGTTGCAGTGGGCTACTGTGAATTTGCAGGGAAAAGCAGGAAACACTGAGTCTTGTGACAGGAAACAGAGTTTGATATGCCAGCACTGGCCCAGCAGACTCCTGTCCAGAGGCTAAGCCCCAAATTCAGCGGGCCGTTTATTTTTATATCTCAGCATTTCCGGGTTTTTGCAACAAGGCGCTAGGGGTGATCTTATGATCTTACGTGGCTATGACTGTCTCAGGGTGAAAAATTACAGCAAGAGAAGTAGAAGGGAAAATTCTGTTACAGCGGTGTGTGTCAACCGCAGTGTAAAACAAGGCGGGGCTGCAGCTGTAGCTGGATCTGTATGACATCTGGGTGAGGGTCTTGGTTACAGTATAGTGGGGCACAGCTGGGCAACCACGAGTGCCTGATGGCCACAGCCGCGTGGGACACAGCCAGGTAAGTACAAGTGCCCCACCTATCAGTACTTCTTTGAGATTAAAAATGTCTGCAGATCAAATATCCCCGCATAGCAAGCACCGTTATCTATTCATTCAGCCTGGAAGTCACAAAATATGTTGTTCCACACTAAAGTCTGTTTGACGGTACTCCAGGGAGCTGCTTTCAAAGGAAAAACAAAACACACCTGCTTCACATCTCAGGAAGAACACAAGCTCCTGCTTTATTACTAGATTCTACGTTTACACGGATTCCACAGCACAGGTCAACCCTCAGCCCTTCACTGCATCACTACTTTTACATAACAATCTCAGTTTTTACACAACTAGCCCTTCAAATCCAAATCATGTAAAATAGCTACACTTTCCATTTATTTATTTTCTGGAGAGGGCTGTTTATGGGGCTATGATCATGTTTATTAAGCTAGGAGGTTTCTCATGGGTATTCTTTATTTTTTAAAGAAAACATTTTGTATGTTTGAAATAATAAAACTGATATGAGTATCTGATCATACATAATACACACATACACATACACACATGCATACACAGAAACACCAAAATCTTAACAGTGTTTACTGCTCAATAATAGGATTATGAGTGATTTTCACTTTTCTTATTTATATTTGTATGTATTTTTGAAAAATTTCTTCTAAATGTGTATCATTCTTATCTTAAAAGTTACAAAACTAGTCTTTAATTGAGAAAGCATATTTAATAAATCATTGTCAATTTTTATAATCTTTCAAGCCCATTCTTTGTTGATAGTCTCCACATTTATATGGTTAAGCCATCATTGCTGTGCTTCATATCTATGACCACATTATTTTTTTCTGTTTTTTATTTTTTTGAAACATAGTTGATTGTACATGTGTGGGGTACAGATTTGAATATCAATACCTGTGTGCAATATGTGATGCTCAAATCAGGATAATTAGTATATTCAACATTATACAATGTAATCGTTTTTGTGGCCTTTTACCAATACCTACCTTACCCCCTCCACCCCTTTCCCATCTCTGGTAACCTCAGTTCTGTTCTCTCCTTTTGAAAGTTCAATGTACTATCGTGATTGATGTATCTATTTTTTTTATTTATTTGTTTTTGTCTTTAGCTCCCACTTACGAGTGAGGACATGCAGTATTTCTTTCTGTGTCTGGCTTATTTCACTTAACATGATTTTCTCTAAGTTCATCCATGTTGCTGTGAATGGCAGTATTTCATTCTTTTTTATGGCTGAGTAGTATTCCATTGTGTAATATTTTCCTTATCCAGTCATCTGACAATGGACATTTAGGTTGGTTCAACTCCTGGCTATCGTAAATAGATCTGCGATAAACATGGGGGTGCAGGTATACCTTCAACATGATGATTTCCATGTCTTTGGGTATATACCCAGCGGTGGGATTGCTAGATCATATGGCAGTTCTATTTGTAGTTGTCTGAGGAACCTCCAAACTGTTTTCCATAGTTGCTGTGCCAATTTACAGTCCCATCAACAGCGTAGGAAGGTTCCCCTTTCTCCTCATCCTCACCAGCATTTGTTATTCTCTTTTTGATAGAAGCCAGTCTAACTGGCTTGAGATGGTATCTCAGTGTGGTTTTGATTTGCATTTCCCAGATTCTGACTGATGTTGAGCATTTTCTCATGTGTCTGTTAGTCATTTGTATATCTTCCTTTGAGAAATTCCTATTCAGCTCCTTTGCCCGTTTTTTAGTTGCATTATTTTTTTGTTTACTGTTAAGCTGTTTGAATTCCTCATACATTCTGGATACTAATCCTTTGTCAGATGCATAGTTTGCAAATATTTTCTCCCACTTGGTAGGTTGTCTTTTTGCTCTGTTAATTGTTTCTTTTGCTGTGCAGAAGCTTTTCAGTTTGATATAATCCTATTTGTTTATTTTTTCCATTTGTTGCCTGAGCTTTTGGGGTCATATTCATAATGTCTTTGCCTAGTCGTACTTTCTGAAGTGTTTCCTCTATGTTTTCTTTTACGAGTTTTATAGTTTCCAATTTTGTATTTAAGTCTTTAATCTATTTTGAGTTGACTTTGGTATACGGCAAGAGGTACAGGTCTAGGTTCATTCTTCTACATATGTATGTCTAGTTTTCCCAGCACCATTTATTAAAGAAGCGTCTTTTACCCAATGTATGTTCTTGGTGCTTTCTATTTAAATGATCTCAATTCTGGTTTTGAGGTCCTGTCCCTACACTTAAGCAGATCATCTGCAGAGATTTAGATCATTGCAAGTAGTTACCAACACAATATCATTTTTTAAAGCTGAAACATGATTGATCGCACATATCTGTGGGCTACAGTGTTGAATATCAATACCTGATACAATATCATTCTGCCCAGAATCATTAGCAAGTTTTTTTTGAGACATCATCTCTCAGACGGGAAGAAAAAATGACAGGGTTTAAGTCCTGAATTTAAGAAAGAAGAACCAAAAAACAATTTAAAATATATAAGTGGTGCTTGGAATAATTTACTTGATTACATGTACCACAGGTATTTTCCTTCATGTTTTCGTAATGAACCTGACTATGAAAAAACAAATTTAGGTCTGTTGTCTGTGTTATTTTGAGCTGAGCTCATTTGGCGCAGAAAACCTACAGTTTAATTGCTTGATTTATATTTGGCTAGTAGAAGGCATATCAAAAACATTACTTTTTAATTATGTTAATTTATATCTGAAAAGCTAAATTTACAAAGGCAATAACATTAATTATTTATTTGCCCATTAAAGTTAAATATACATTCCCAAACTAATTGTCTTCATACGCCTACCAAAAAATTAAAAACAAGTTTGTTCACTGATTTATATGGGGACGGCACATATACTCTCAATGGGTTGCTTATTTTTTTTCCTTTTCCCCGTATTACGTGGAAATAGGTATAAAGTACTTTCTTTATCTATATAATACTCAACATAGCTTCCTTTTTTGTTCTTTGGCTAAAACACATTTTTAAAAAGAAAGGAAGAGATAGAGGCAACTAACATTTATTCAATGCTTTTTCTGTATCATACTTCACATATACTAGTTCATTTAATCCCAGAAGTGAATGCAATACTAACTAGAATTATCTCCTTTTCAAAGATGAGAAAAACCATAGTTCAGAAAGATTAAAAAACTTGACAAAGCAAGCTGCAAAACAATCAGTCTAATTCAGGACTTGCTCTAGAAAGAACTGAGATCCTACCATTTATGCTGTACTGTTTTAAAACGTGTTATTCACAGCAGATTGGACAATTGCTAATTCATTATGATTCCCTATAGAGAAGATTTCCTTTAATGTCAACATCAAGCTGTTTAATGAAGATTTTATTCATAGCCTGATTTGGATATTGGTATATTTGGTTATTTTTATAACCAAAGAATACAACCAAAAGTATTAAAATCATAGATTAGTGTGTACCCCAATGACCTAAATCCAGAACAAGACAATAAAAAACTCCAGCAAATACACTTGAACCTTGTTTCTAAAGTGGGATTCACATTGTGCAGTATATGCATGTATTGAAACAACATACTATACCCTACAAATAAATGTTAAAATATAGAACTGCCATACGACCCAGGAATCTCATTGCTGGTTGTATACCCAAAGGAATGGAAATCATCATGTTGAAAGAATACATGTTTATTGCAGCTCTAATTGCATTAGCCAAGAGATGGAATCAACTTCAATATCCATTGACAGACAATTAGATAAGGAAAATGTGGTACATATACACAATGGAATGAGTCAGCCATAAAAAACAATGAAATTCTGCCATTTGCAGCACCATGGATGATTTTAGAGAAAATTATGTTACATGAAATAAACCAGGCACCAAAAGAGAAATATCACATGTCCTCACTCATAAGTGGGAGCTAAAAAAATAAATAAACAAATATAAAAAGAAAGATACAACAATGACAATAACACATTGAACTTTCAAAAGCAGAGAACAGAACTGTGGTCACTAGAGGTGGGAAAGAGGGAGGTGGGTGAGCAAGAGAATGGTAAAAAGTCACAAAGAATGATTATGTTTTGAAATGAATATACAATTATCTTGATTTGATCATTACATATTCTACATAGGTGTTGATATTTAACTCTGTACCCCACAAATATGTATAATAAATTATGTTTCAATAAAAAATATTTTGAATAAAAAAAATCATGAACCACTTTACAGTGCCTTCCTTCTACCATTATGGTAGAATAAATGTTATGGTATTAAGAAAAAAAAAGTAGAATACAATATTAGGCAGGACCCTCAGACTATAACTCAAAAGGGGGTTTAGAAATTAAAGATTATAATGCCCATATTACTATATTTTGGGGCACACTGTGAAGAAAATATGTGAAATGGATAAGAAACAGCTATGAAAATTACCAAACATTATGCACATACAAGTTAGAATAATTAGAATGACTATTTTGCACCTAAAGAATCCCCATGGAATATACCCTGCGTTTATGTAGAGACTGCAATCCAGCTCTATTCTCTTGTAAACTGAAAGGCTTACAAAATTTATCTGATATACAAGAAGTTTAGCCAGTATCTGGTCCAAGAAAAATTTAATGTGTGACCTTAACAGAGACAATTAGCAAGAAGTCTTTAATTAACACTCAATAAAATATTCTGAAATAAGAATGCCTTCAAAGGGGCTTTAGTCATTTCATTCATTAATATTTTAAGCAAGTTTTTATATAGGAAAAACAAGATATTAAGCATGTGTTTATGCATACACACTTTAAATGATATAACTAAATTGCTGATGGTTATAGAGCAATTAAGGCCATATTAATACACAATGGAAAGCAAATTTGTGCATTTTTAAAGAGAGATTTAAATTATACTTTGAATGTCTGCAAGTCTACTGGGAAGTAAAACAAGATTCCACTTTAGGTGATGCTCAGAAACATTTCCAAATGTGACCTGATGAGATATTCTATAGTAGTTTTAAATCTGATATATCATAATAAATTACCTTCTTAGATTGCCTTGAAACACTTCCTATATCATTCATTATGATAAAGTTTTGCTGGAGACTGGTATCTGAAAACAACAGATTTATTTGTCTAAGAAGCATTAGGCTATTTGCTTTGGGAAGACAGAGGCCATTTATAAATAGAGGGAAAAAACTATGCATATTTTCACATTGCTTACGTTGTTTAAATGAAAATATTTAATTTTTATTATATGTAAAACTGAGAAGAAATAAAGACATAAAGCAATGCATCTGCATTTAAGTACTAAAAGGATTTCCAAATCCTGAGATCTCACATGGCACAGTTTTTTGTAATGTCAGAATAACTCATCACCCACAGCAAAGTAACATTATTCAGTATCAGAAGTGGGTATGACATCCTATGGGACAATCTTTCATTTTCACTGATGAAGTCTAGAGTAGCAGTGGGGACTTGGACATTTCTATCTGAGTCTGCTAATCATTCTGACATCATGGGAATCTGGATTTGAAATAGCAGTAAGATTCATCTAGAAGTAGCTAAAACTTACCAAATCCAGAAAATCTAGCCAGTTGATGAATCTTATACTGATTACTGTTATGAATTGCACAAAAATCTTGCAGAAAACTATAGTAAAGGCAGCAGACATGGCCTTTGGATGATTTAATCACATTTTATGTGTTAAAACATTGAAAGTTGGTGGAAAAATACCATTTAATCGCACATGGTTTTTCCTCTTTTTCAAAATTTTTATTTTATTATTTTAATTGACATGTAATAATTGTACATATTTATAGGGTACAGAGTAATATTTCATTACATGTATACAATGTGTGATGATCAAATCAGGCTAATTAGCATGTCCATCACCACAAACATTTATCATTTCTTTGTGACAAGAGTATTTGAGCTTTTCTCTTCTAGACATTTGAAAATATACAGCAAATTTTTATTGGTTATTGACACCTAGCACTACAATTGAATATTAGGACTTGTTCTTCCTATCTAGGTGTAATTCTATATTCTGTTACCCACCTTTCCCTATCACCCCTCAATCCTACCCTTCCCAGTCTCTAGTAACCACAGTTCTATTCCCTATTTCTATAAGATCACTTTTTTTTTTTTAGCTTCCACATATGAATAAGAACATGCAGTCTTTATCTTTTTGTACCTGACTTATTTCACTTAATATAATGTCTTCCAGGCTCATCCATGTTGCTTCAAATGACAGATTTCTTTCTTATGGATAATAGGTATTTCATTGTGTATATATGCTAAATTTTCTTTCCTTTTTTTTGGGGGGGTGGGGGAGAGTGCGGTGGACTTCCAGTTGAGTGTTTCTTACATAAACAAACCTCTAGCATAATTTATATTCTTTATTAGAGTAACTTTATTTAAGTGTGTAGTTGAAAATAACAGTTCAATTACTGCATCAAGTTTAATTTTTAAATTTATTATTAGCATATTCATTCTTACAAATCATAATATTTCTTTGAGCCATTTGCCCAACCTATCACTTCCCAAACCCCCTCCCTCCCTCCTCCCCATCTCTAGTATCCTTAGGTTTGTTCTCTTCTTCTGAAAGTTCAACATACTGTTGTGGTCTTTCTTTCCTTCATTCCTTCCTTCTGCTCTTCTTCCCTCCCCTGCTTCCTTCCTTCCTAGCAGCCAGTTATGAATGAGAACATATGGTATTTCTCTTTCTTTGTTCGGCTTATTTCACTTAACATAGTTTTCTCCAGGCTCATCCATATTGCTTCAAATAGCAGAATTTCATTCATTTTTTTATGGCTGAGTAGTATTGCACTGTGCATATATACTACATTTTCTTCATCCACTCATCTGTCAATGGACACTTAAGTTGGTTCCTTATTTTGTTTATTGTAAATGGAGCTGCAATGAACATGGGAGTTCAGGTATCTCTTCAACATGATGATTTCCATTCCTTCGGATATATACCCAGTAGTGGGATTGCTGGATCACATGGTAGCTCTATATGTAGTTGAGAAACCTCCATACTGTTTTCCATAATGGCTGTGCTAGTTTACAGTCCCACCCACCAACAGTGCAGAAGAGTTCCCCTTTCCCTATATCCTTGCCAGCATTTGTTATTCTCAGTCTTTTTAAAAATGGCCAGTCTAACTGTGGTGAGATGATATCTCAATGTGGTTTTGATATGCATTTCTCTGATGACTATTGATGCTGAGCATTTTTTCATGTACCTGTTGGCCATTTGTATGTCTTCCTTTGAAAAAGATCTATTTATGTCCTCTTCCCATTTTTGATTGGATTACTTTTTTTTTTTTTTTCTGTATAGTTATTGAGTTCTTTGTATATTCTAGATACTAATCCCTTGGTAGATGGATAGTTTGAAAATATTTTCTCCCATTCTATATGTTGTCTTTCCACTCTGTTGATTGTTTTCATTGTTGTGCAGAAGCTTTTTAGTTTGATATAATCCCATTTATTTATTTTTTCTTTTCTCACCTCTGCTTTTGGGGTCTTATTCATAAAGTCTTTGCCTAGTACTACTTCCTGAAGTTTCCCATATGTTTTCCTTTAGTAATTTTATGGTTTGGGGTCTTGTATTTAAGTCTTTAACCCATTTTTAGTGGATTTTGGTATACAGTGAAAATTGCAGGTCCCGTTTCATTCTTCCGCATATAGAAGTCCAATTTTCCCAGCATCATTTACTGAAGAGGTAGTCTTTTCCCCAATGTATGTTTTTCTTGCCTTTGTCAAAAATCAGTTGGCTGTACGTTGGTTGATTCCTAGGTTTTCTACTCTGTTCCACTGATCCAAGTGTCTGTTTTTATGCTAGTACCTTGCTGTTTTGGTTACAATAGCTTTGTAATATAACTTGAAGTTGGGTAGTGTTATGCCTCCAGTGTTTGTTTGTTTGTTTGTTTGTTTTACTTGGGATTGCTTTGGCTATTCGAGGTCTTTTGTTGTTTCACATGAATGTTTGGATTGCTTTTTCTATTTCTATGAAGAATGTCATTGGTATTTTGTCGGGGATTGCACTGAATCCGTAGATTGCTTTGGGTAGAATGGAAATTTTTACTATTAATTCTTCCCATCCAAGAGCATGGTATGTCTTTACACTTTTTGTGCCCTCTTTAATTTCTTTCTGTATTGTTTTGTAGTTCTCATTGTAGAGATTTTTCACCTCCTTGGTTAAATTAATACCTAGGTTTTTTTTTTTTTTTGGTGATTATTGTAAATGGGCTTACTTTCTTGATTTTGTTTTCTGCTACTTTGTTATTTGAGTATAAAAACACTATTGATTTGGGGGTATTGATTTTGTATCCTGCAACATTATCAAAATTGTCAGCTGTAAGAGTTTTTTGGTAGAGTCTATAGGTTTTTCTATATATAACATCATGTCATCAGAAAACAATGACAGTTTGACCTCATCCTCTCCAATCTTGATGCCCTCTATTTCTTTCTCTCACCTGATTGCTCTGGCTAGTACTTCCAATACTATGTTAAATAGGAGTGGTGAGAGTGGGCATCCTTGTCTTCTTGTTCTCAAGGAACAAGGATGATACTGGCATTGGGCTTGTCATAGTTTTTATCGTATTGAGATATTTCCTTCTATACCTAATGTACTGAGAGTCTTAATCATGAAGTGATGTCAATTTTATTAAATTCCTATTTTGTATCAATTGTGATAATCATATGGTTTTTGTCCTTGCTTTTGTTGATGTGGTTTATCACATTTATTGCATGTACCAACCTTACATGTGTGGAATGAATCCCACTTGATCACGGTGTATAATTTTTTTGGATGTGTTGCTGCAATCTGATTGCTAGTATTTTGTTGAGGATTTTTGCATCTATGTTCATCAAGATTATTAGCCTCTAGTTTTCTTTTTTCTTGTATCTTTATCTGGTTTTTGTATCAGCATGAGGCTGGCCTCACAAATGAGTTTGGGAGAATGACTTCTGTTTCAATTTTTTTGAAAAGTAGAAGGAAGTGGTATTTATTCTTCTTTAAAGATTTGATAGAATTCAGCTGTAAAGCCATCTGGCCCTGGGCTTTTTTTTGTTGGGAGACTGCTGATTACTGCTTCAATCTCATTGCTTGTTATTGGTCTGTTCAGGTTTTTTATTGCTTGTTGGTTAAGTCTTCTCAAAAAACCAACTTTGTTTCATTGATCTTTTGTATTGTTTTTTGTGTCTCTATTTCATTTCATTCTGCCCTGACCAAGATTATTCCCATCCATCTACTACTTTTGGGATTGGATTGTTGTTGTTTTTCTAGTTCTCTGAGGTGTAGTGTTAGGTCATTTGTTTGAAGTCTTTCCATTCTTTGGATGTAAGCATTTATTGCAATAAACTTCCTTCTTATTACTGATTTTGCAGTATCCCAGGGGTGTTGGTCTGATGTATCTTTATTTTTATTACTTTCAAGAAATTTTTTGATTTCCTGTTTAATTTCTTCTTGGACTCATAGGCCTTTCAGGAGTCTGTTGTTCAATTTCCATGCACTTGAGTAGTTTCCTGTATTTTGCTTGTTATTGATTTCCAGTTTTAATCCATTGTGGTCAAAGATACTTGGGATGATTTCAATTTTTTAAAATTTGCTAAGACTTGATTTGTGACCTAGAAAGTGGTCTATCCTGGAGAATGTTCCATGTGCTGATGAGAAGAATATGTATATTCTCTGGTTGTTGTATGAAATGTTCTGTAGATGTCTTCCAGGTCCCGTTGGTTTAAGGTGTAGTTTAAATCCTGTGTCTCTTTGTTGATTTGTTGCCTGGAAGTTCTGTCTAATGCCGAGAGAGGGTTTTTTAGGATACCCACTATTATCATATTTTGGTCTCTCTCTTCTTATAGATCTAAGAGTGTTTGCTTTACATATCTAGGTACTCCAATGTTGGGTGCATACATATTTATCAGTGTTACATCCTCTAACTGGATAGATCCTCATCATTATATAATGGCCATCTTTGTCCCCTTTTATGGTTTTTGGTTTAAAGTTATTTTACCTGACATAAGAATAGCCACCCCTGCTCATTTTTGATTTCCATTTGCATGGTATATCTTTTCCTATCTCTTCACTTTCAGTCTGTGTTTGTCTTTATAGGTAAGGTTGGTCTCTTGAAAACAGCATATAGTTGGATCTAGCTTATTAATCCAATCAGTCAGTCTATGTCTTTTGAATGGGGAGTTTAATCCATTTACATTTAAGGTTGTTATTGATAAGTACTGCTTTACTACTGTCATTATATTGCTTTTGGTTTAGATGCTTCAAATATCATTTTCCCCTTTCTTCCCTTTTATTTTTCATCTTCAATGTTAATTGGCTTTTTGGGGTGACATGACTTAGCTTCCTTGTCTTTCTCATTTGCATTTTGTTTTTAATGATGGGTTTTGCTCTTTGTAAAACCATGATATTGATTATTGTTTTTTAGATTCTGGATGCAGGACTCCTTTGAGTATTTCTTGCAGGGTTGGTTGCATGGTAGTGAAAGCCAATAATTTTTGTTTCTCAGGGAAATACACTATTTCTCTCTTATCTCTGAAGGATAACCATGCGGGGTATAGAATTCTTGGCTGGCAATTTTTTCTTTTAGTAATTTGAATACATCATCCCATTTTCTTCTGGCCTGTAAGGTTTCAGTTGAGAAGTCTGCTGTTCATCTGATTGGGGCTCCTTTATAGGGAAATTGACACACTTGCTGCTTTAAGAATTCTCTCTTTGGATTTGAGTTTTGACAGTTTGACTATCACATGTCTTGGAGAGGATATTTTTGGACTGAATTTCTTTGGGGATCTTTGGGCTTTCTTGATCTGAATGCCTGCATCCCCTTCTATACCTGAGAAGTTTTCTGATATTACATCCTTGAATAAGTTTTCAATGTCTCTTCTTTTTTTCCTCCTCTTCTGGAATACCCACGATTCAGATGGTTGTGCACTTGAGGTTGTCTGCTAGCTCTATTAAATTTTCTTCTTTTTCTTAAATTTTTTTCCTTTTTCTGGTCTACCTGGGTTATTTCAAAAAGACTACCTTCAAGTTCTGAGATTCTTATTCTGCTTGCTCTAGCCTGCTGCTCAAGCTTTCTGTTCTGTTTTTTATTTCATTGAGAGAACCCTTCATTTCCAGGAGTTCTGTTACATACTTTTTAAAGTTATTAATCTTTCTGTAAATTTCCTCCTTCAGATCCTGGATATTTTTTCTTGTTTCATTGTGTTCTCTAGTTGATTCTTCTCTTATTTATTGGAGTTTTCTTAAAAATCAGTGCTTGGAATTCCTTTTCAGTCATCTCAAGGGCTTCTTACTCTATGGGGTTTGGTCCTTCAGAATTAACATATTCCTTTGGTGGTGTCATATCTTCTTATTTATTTGTAGTTCTAGTATTTTTATGCTGATGTTTGGTCATATGGTAGAATGCTTATTTCTTTTATTGTTCTGGAGTGGGTTATGAGGGGGAAGATTTCCTCCTCTATTTATAGGTTTTGCCAGTGAATCTTTTTGTATCAATGCAGTTGAGTGTGTGGTGGGCTGCCTTGGCTCCTGTTTGGTCAGTGCACAAGTCCTGCACACTCACCTGGGCCACTGCATGGTGGGTGGTAGGTCTGTGTGCCCTTCTGGTGCTTGAGTGTGTGTGAGCCTATGGCTGTGTAGGTCCCCGGATGCAGTGTGGGTCCTGCACACTCACCTGGGCTTCCACATGGTGGGCAGGTGGGCCTGTGTGTGCCTTTCTGGTGCTCAGGTATGAACAGGCCTGTGGCTACATTGCTTCCAGGGGGTGGCGCAGATCCTGCGCACCCACTTGGGCCTGCATGCACCCTTCCAGTGCTCGGGGAGAGAGGGGGGCCTTGTGGCTGCACCAATCCCCAGGCGTGGTGCCCATTTTTCTTTATCCATTCATTAGTTTCTGGACACATGGCTTGATTCCATATCTTGGCTATTATAAATAGTGGTTTTGCCTCTTTTGAAGTATACATTTTTAAAAGAGTAGATTGTAGGGCCAGATTGTGGCTCACTTGGGAGAGTGTGGTGCTGATAACACCAAGGCTGTGAGTTCAGATCCCTACATAGGGATGGCTGGTTGGCTCACTTGGGAGAGCGTGGTGTTGACAACACTGCGTCAAGGGTTAAGATCCCCTTACTGGTCATCTTTAGTAAAAATAAATAAAAATTAAAAAAAACAATAAAATAAAAGAGAAGGTGGTGAAAGAGGGGAAAAAAACATATAATAGTGGACTCTCATTGAGAAAATGTTATTTAAAAGCTTGTGTAATACTCTGTATAAATTGATTTATAAAAGACAGATCAAACGAATGGTCTGTTTTACTAGCTAAAGCACCAGCACTGCAGAGGATCCACAGAATTGTGTGTATGTGCTGCTAAGAAAACAGGCATCAATATGTGTGACTTCTGAGAAATTTCTGCTATAATCTGAACGAATACATCAACTGACTTAAGGCAATAAACATCTCACAATATATAGAACTTTTTCATTGAAGATAGACATTTGTACAACAATAGCCACCTCAAATAAGGAATGATCAAAAACTATGAAAGAATTCTTCAGAAATATTGAAGAATTCTAGGCAATCAACTAAACCACGTCCTTTCCGGCATATTGCTCATTCTCCCACATGAAAGAACAATCAAGATATCTTTATTTGCATCAACAGGGCAACTTCATCACTGGATGGAGTTATCATAGTTTAGTCAATGGAAGCTGGGTTGAAATGGAAGGTATGTTAAAGATGTTGATACATTAGCAAGCCTCAAGTTTTCTTCTACTTTAGGATACCAAACAACTATCTGGAAATATACCCAGTGAATACTTTTAAAATTCGGGCCACAAACATTTTTTTTTAAAAATCAGAAACTTGCCTATTTCTGAAACATTTATTCTACAATATTTATAGAACATGGGCTAGGACCATTAAAATTCCTAGCAATAACAGACCTGCAGGTATGATGAAGAGAAGTAAAATTGCTACGAGATTCTAAGCTCTCTATGCTTTTACTACAGCTACTACCAACTCGCAGTTTCAAATATACAGAGAGAAAGCTGGAGACACCAGTGGATAGATCCTTCTATACATTTACAGACACTGTAATTTAATAAAACAATTTATGATTCCACCCTAAGATTTTCTTTGGATCTTTTTATATACATTATATTTCCTATCTGGCTTTCCAAAAATCTCTAACATATAGAACTTCCCTACACTTTGAGTTACAGCCAGAGGTTACAATATCTTATAGTAAATATACCAAAGAAAGTGATAAAGAACTGGTGAAAATTGCTGTGTAATTTAAGTAATAAAAGGACATTTACAGAAATGGCACAGTGGTAGCTTTCCAAAACTTTCATTTTCAAATATAAAAGATATAGATATGTATAAGTAAATCAAAGGAGCGATAAGGATTCATTAGAGGAGAACTTCTCTAATTAAGGCAAAAGTATATTTCTTAATTATACTCTGGGGGTCACTACTATGTTAGACAATATTCCCTCCACCAGACTCAGTTTTCCCCAGCTTCTTGCATATGCCTAGTCAACTCATGATACACTAGTGAGGTAAGAAGCCCCAGAAGTCTGAGATTTCACTTTTGTGTATCCAAGTTTTGTCCTGTACACCCCAAATTGATTAGCTGGAAATGGCACACATAGCATTATAGGAAAATGTCAAACTGAATCCTCACCAGGTTAGTCCATTATCTGAACTTCATTTTTCTGAATTCAGTTAGACTTTCAGCACTTTCCCTCTTTCTCAGTCAGTCCAGGCTGCTATAACAGAATACCACAGACTGAGTGGCTTAAACAACAAATTTATTGCTCACGGTTCTGGAGTCTGGAAGACTGAGATCAGGATGCCAGCATGGTTGGATCATCTAATTCCCTCCCACCACAAATACCATCACACTGGGGATTTAGGCCTTAACCTACGATTTTGGGAGGAGGGATATAAACATTCAGTCCAC
This sequence comes from Cynocephalus volans, assembly GCF_027409185.1. Lineage (NCBI taxonomy): Eukaryota > Metazoa > Chordata > Mammalia > Dermoptera > Cynocephalidae > Cynocephalus > Cynocephalus volans. Next base: position 138,362,688 of record NC_084461.1, on the reverse strand, counting down.
AGCAGCCTCTGAAATCAACAGATTGTGCTAGTCTTTGCCTTATTTACTAGTGTACATACTGCTTGGAGAAAAAGTTATTCAAAGAAGTTTTAAAACTGTCAATTACCCCAACTTAGCAGACCTTTTTCTTTATATCTCCCCCTACTTCTTGCAGGTTACTCAATTAATATTTGTTAAAAAATGATTTACCAATCCCTAATTTATCTTTCTTAAAACTTGGAATTTTGTTCTAACACACATGATACAGTTTGGCTGTGTTTTCCCCACCAAAACTCATGTGGAAATCTGATCCCCAATGTGGCAATGATGGAAGCTGTTTGAGTCATGGGAGCGGATCAGTCATGAATGGATTAATGCTCTCACTTGGGGTGTGGGGACTGAGTGTAATCTTGCTCTATTAGTTCCCACAAAAACTGATTGTTTAAAAGACCCTGGCACCTCTCCTATCTCTCTCTCTCTTGCTTCCTCTTGCCATGTGATCTGCTTGTACCCACTGGCAATCTGCTGCTTTCCACCATGAGTAGAAGCAGCCTGAGGCCCGCACCAGGTGCAGCTGTCCCAGAATTGTAAGCCAAATAAACCTGTTTTTTTTCAAATTACCCAGTCTCAGGTATTTCTGTTATAGCAACATAAACGGAGTAATACAACACAGGATTAAAGAAAAACACTACTGGGACAACCCCGTGGCTCACTCGGGAGAGTGTGGCACTGGGAGCGCAGCAGCCCTGAGAGCGCCAAGGCCGGATCCTATATGGGGATGGCCAGAGTGCTCACTGGCTGAGGGCCGGTGCGGACAACACCAAGCCAAGGGTTATAATCCCCTTACCAGTCACAAAAAAGAAAAAAAAAAGGAAAAACACTATTGCAGTAGGAAAAAGTGAAGATGCTGAGTAATTAAATACAGCAATGATAATCATTCCTGAATTTCTAATAATAAGAGGAAGAGCCTCTGCAAGAAATGAAGATGCCTAGTGCTACCCATCCTAAACTAAAGAACTAAACCCCAAAACATATACTTTCACATACACACAATGTAGTAGAGATATCTGCTGATACGTTGAACACGTTTCTCATATCCTTGCTAAGGATTAAAGTTTTGACATTTCCAGGAGATAATACACTGAATAATACACACACACACACACACACACACACACACACACACACACAAATATATATTTTTTATATGTATATATTATACATACATATAAAAAAAATGCCTTTTTATGCTTTTTCTGTTTTAAGGCAATCGTATTATTAGCTTCCTGAAAACATTAATGTTTTCTTTGCCACTAAATTGATCAGCGTGCTAAGTTGTACCATACCTTAACATAATGACACTCTAATGTGAACACAGATCCCTGCCCCTCATTTATTTGCCATCACTCTGCAGTCGTGTGTCACTCCATCATTTGGAGACTGTTCTGCTTTAATATGGGGCTGTGAAGATTAGACACAAAATACACATACAGCTTATTAGATATATATGAATATATGTATTTATTTGTAAAACAAAAGTAATATTCTTTTGAAAATCTTTGCCAGTAAAAAAGTACTAAGAAAAAGTTGGAGAACTTTTTGACTACATATACTAACATAAAAAATAAGTGGACATATTCAGTGGATCTATTGCTGCTTAACAAATTACTACATTAGGGCCAGTGCGCACAGAGTGGGGAGACATCTGGCAGGGGAGGCAGAGGCTCGGCAGAAACCACACACCCTGTGGGGCCGCCACTGTGTGATCCAGTACGTAGGCTTCACCGCAGGGAGCCGGCTCCATTCCCAGCCCGGCCTAGTGTGTACAGAGCAGGGAGACGTCCAACAGGGGAGGTGGGAACTCCATGGGTACCACACCGACACCGTGCGATCCGGCATACTGGCCCAATGCTACAGAGCACAGACATGTCCAGCAGGGGAGGTAGAAGCTCTGTAGAGTCTGCACACCCTGTGGGGGGGCCACCACTGTGTGATCCAGCAGCAGGTAGGCTTCACCACCGCCACCCGGCTCCGTCCCAAGCCCGGCCTAACGTGCACAGAGCAGGGAGACATCCAGCAGGGGAAGGGGAAGCTCCACAGAGACCACAAGCTCTGTGGTGCCTCCGTGCATCCCAGCAGCCTGGCCCAGTGCACGTAGAACAGGGAAACGTCCAGCACAGGAGGTGGAAGCTCAGGATAAACCACACACCCTGTGGTACTGCCCCATGACACAGCAGACTGGCCGAGTCCAAACCGACCAGAGAGGTGGCTCCCCACAGAGGCCCAAGCCATGAGGCAACCACACACGCAAGGCACTAGTGGCCAACTGAGCAGTCACTGAGGTAGCCATACCAAATTGACAACCCCAGCAACACCTTAGTCAGACAATAGTGTCAAAACTGTGGACTGTGAAACCCACTGCCACAATGAATAAACATCAAAGAAAAGATACCAGAAATACAAAAAATCAAGAAAGTACACCACCAAACGGTAATAACTCTGAAGCTCTAGATCCTATAGAACAAGAAGCCCTTGAAATGACTGACAAGGAATTTCGAGTGATAATTCTAAGGAAACTAAATGAGATACAAGAAAACTCAGCTAGACATCATGATGAAATGAGGAAAAGTATACAGGACCTGAAAGAAGAAATGTAGCAGAACTTGCCAAACTAAAGAATTTATTCAGCGAAATAAAAAACACAATGGAGAGTTTAACCAGCAGGCTTGCAGAAGTTGAAGAGAGAACCTCTGAACTTGAAGATGGGCTGTTTGAAATAACATAAGCAGGCAAAAAGAAAGAAAAAAGAATCAAAGGAATTGAAGAAAATCAGAGAGCGATATCAGACAACTTTAAGCGATCAAATATCCGAGTCATGGGTATTCCAGAAAGGGAGGAAAATGGAGATTGCATTGAAAACATATTCAACAAAATAGTGGCAGAAAACTTCCCAGGTATAGGAAAAATCACAGATCTTCAGATCCAGGAAGCTCAAAGATCTCCAAACGTATTCAACCCAAAAAGGTCTTCTCCAAGACATGTTATAGTCAAATTGGCAAAACTCAAAGACAAAGAGAGAATCTTAAAAGCTGCAAGAGAGAAGCGTCAAATCACCTACAAGGGAGCCCCAATCAGGCTAACATCAGACTTTTCATCACAAACCCTAAAAGCTAGAAAGGAATGGGATGATATATTCAAAATACTAAAAGACAGAGATTGCCAGCCAAGAATACTGTACCCTGAAAGGGTATCTTCCGAAATGAAGGGCAAATAGTATATTTCTCAGACAAACAAAAACTGTGGGAGTTCACTACCACATGACCACCCTTACAAGAAATTTTCAAGGGAGTACTGAGTTTGGATCCTGAAAAATAACTACCACTGCCATAAAAACCCAAGAAAAATCAAAACCCACTAGTATAATAAAAATGGCATTCATGAATAGAAAACAAACAAACAAAAATGCTATCTACAACCTAAGGAACCAAAAAACACAGAAACCAAAGAGTAAATCAGAAAGCAAGGAACAAAAGACACCTAAGACAACCAAACAATAATCAATAAAATGCTAGGAATAAATCAACGCTTTTCAGTAACAACTCTTAATGTAAAAGGCTTAAATTCCCCAATCAAAAGACAAAGACTGGCTGACTAGATTAAAAAGGAGGACTCCACTATATGCTGCCTACAAGAGACCCACCTCACCCATAAAGACTCGCATAGACTAACAGTGAAAGGATGGAAAAAGATTTACCATGCAAACAGAAAAGAAAAACGAGCTGCAGTAGCTATTCTTATATCTGATAAAATAGACTTTAAACTAAAAACCGTAAAAAGAGACAATGAGGGACACTACTTAATGATAAAAGGACTGATCCATCAAGAAGACATAACAATCATAAATATATACGCACCCAATGTTGGAGCAGCCAGATTTATAAAACAAACGCTATTAGACTTAAAGAAGGAAATAGACACTAATACCATAATACAAGGGGACCTGAACACCACACTCTCAATATTGGACAGATCATCTAGGCAAAGAATCAGTAGAGAAACACAAGATCTAAACAATACTCTAGACCAATTGGAATTGGCAGATTTCTACAGAACATTCCATCCAACAACTTCAGAATATTCATTCTTCTCGTCAGCACATGGATCATTCTCCAGGATAGATCACATATTAGGTCACAAATCAAGTCTCAACAAACTCAAAAAAATTGGAATTATCCCATGTATTTCTCAGACCACAATGGATTAAAATTAGAATCAATGATAAATGAAATTCTGGAAACTATACAAACACATGGAAATTAAACAGCATTCTACTTAATGACATATGGGTCCAAGAAGAAATCAAGCAGGAAATCAAAAAATTTATTGAAACTAATGATAATAATGATACATCATACCGAAACCTATGGGATACTGCAAAAGCAGTATTAAGGGGGAAATTTATTGCATTAAATGCTCACCTCAGAAGAATGGAAAGATGGCAAGTGAACAACCTAACACTTCACCTTAAAGAACTAGAAAAACAAGAACAATCCAAACCTAAAGTTAGCAGACGGAAAGAAATCATTAAGCTCAGGGCAGAACTGAATGACATTGAAACCCAAAAAACAATACAAAAGATCAATGAATAAAAAATTTGGTTTTTTGAAAAGATAAATAAAATTGACAAACCAATAGCATGGCTAACAAAAAAAAAGAAGAGAAGATTCAAATAAAAATTAGAAATGAAAAAGGTGATATTACAACTGATTCATCTGAAATACAAGGAATCATTCGAGACTACTATAAACATCTAGACGCCAACAAATTTGAAAATCTGGAGGAAATGGATAAATTTCTGGACACACACAAGCTCCCAAAACTGAACCAGGAAGACGTAGAAAATTTGAACAGACCAATAACAATAAAGGAGATTGAAGCTGTTATCAGAAGGCTCCCAACAAAGAAAAGCCCAAGACCAGATGGACTCAGTGCAGAATTTTACCAAACATTCAAAGAGGAATTGAAACTGATTCTTTACAAACTATTCCAAAAGATTGAAACAGACGCAAATATCCCAAACTCATTCTATGAAGTAAATATAATCCTGATACCGAAACCAGGTAAAGATATAACCAAAAAAGAAAACTACAGGCCAATATCTTTGATGAATATACATGCAAAAATCCTCACTAAAATACTAGCAAGCAGAATACAGCAACACATATGTAAAATTATTCACCACGATCAAGTGGGATTCATCCCAGGGATGCAAGGTTGGTTCAACATATGCAAATCAATAAATGTGATAAACCATTTTAAATAAAATCAAACACAAGGACCATATGATCATCTCTATAGATGCTGAAAAAGCATTTGATAAAGTTCAACACTCATTCATTACAAAGACCCTCTATAAGTTAGGTATAGATGGAAAGTATCTAAACATAATTAAAGCCATATATGATAAACCCACTGCCAATGTCATCCTGAATGGGGAAAAGCTGAAACAAATGGGGTTATATCAAACTAAAAAGCTTCTGCACAGCAAAAGAAACAATTCACAGAGTTAAAAGACAACCAACAGAGTGGGAGAAAATATTTGCAAAATATACATCTGACAAAGGATTAATATCCAGAATATATAAGGAACTCAAACAACTTTACAAGAAAAAAACAAGCAACCCAATTAAAAAATGGGCAATAGAGCTAAGTAGGCATTTCTCTAAGGAAGATATACAAATGGCCAACAGACATATGAAAAAATGCTCAACATCACTCAGCATCCGGGAAATGCAAATCAAAACTACACTGAGATGCCATCTAACCCCAGTTAGGATGGCTAAAATCCAAAAGACTCTGAACGATAAATGCTGGCGAGGCTGCAGAGAAAAAGGAACTCTCATACATTGTTGGTGGGACTGCAAAATGGTGCAGCCTCTATGGAAAATGGTATGGAGGTTCCTCAAACAATTGCAGATAGATCTACCATATGACCCAGCTGTCCCACTGCTTGGAATATACCCACAGGAATGGAAATCATCAAGTTGAAGGTATACCTATTCCCCAATGTTCATCGCAGCACTCTTTACAATAGCCAAGAGTTGGAACCAGTCCAAATGTCCATCATCGGGTTAGTGGATATGGAAAATGTGGTACATCTACACAATGGAATACTACTCAGCTATAAAAAAGAGTCAAATACTGCCATTTGCAACCACATGGATGGACCTTGAGAGAATTATATTAAGTGAAACGAGTCAGGCACAGAAAGAGAAATACCACATGTTCTCACTTATTGGTGGGAGATAAAAATAAATAAATAAATACACACACACACACACACACACACACACACACACACACACAAAAAAAAAAAAAAAAAAGGGAGAAGAAGACATAACAATTACTATTCCTTGAAGTTGACATGACAAGCATACAGAAAGGACATTGTTGGGTGGGAGGGGGGAGAGGGAGGAGGGAGGGAGGTTTCCGTAATGGGCCACAATAATCAACCACATTGTATATCAACAAAATAAAAGTGGGAGAAAAAAAAAGCAATAATCCAGATAAAAACAAAACAAAACAAATTACTACATTAGGTGTGTCATTATATTCTAATAATAATTATTATTGCATTATAATATTTAGTACTATTAAAGTATTGTAATTATTATTGTATTATAATGTATTTAATACATTAAGTGTGTTATTGTAGTAGGTAGATTTATTGCTGTGTAACAAATTACTACAAACTTAGTGGCTTAGAACATATTTAGTATCTCCCAATGTTTATGGGTCAGGGATCTGGGCACAGCTTAGCTTGGTCCTCTGCCTCGGCATCTCTTACAAGAAGCAATTAAGGTGTTGGTCAAGATTGGGGTCTCATTTCAGGCTCAACTGGGATAGGATACACTTTCAAGCTCACATGGTTGTTGGCAGAATTCAGTTTTTCACAGGCTATTGGATTTCCTTGCCCTGAGTTTAAGCAGTTTGCTTCATCAAAGACAAGAAGAGAGAGAGTCAATAGATGAAGTTTGCTGGTAAGAAAAAAGTTATAATCTCTTGCATCTTATTCACAGTAGTGACATCCCATAACCTTAGACATATGCTACTGGTTAGAAGCAAGTCACTAGGCCAGCCCATACTCAAGGGGAGAGCATTACACAAATTGTGGATACCAGGAGGTGGGGATATCTCAGAGTCCTCATGCCTCACTGGGTATGTACAAAGATGTGGGAGTTTATTTTCTATATACACTTTGGCAACTCTTTTTTCCACTTATATCATAGCCATCTTTACATTCCAGTATACACGGACCTACTTTATTCTTTTAAACAGTTACGTAGTATTAACTATGTTTATACTATATACTATATGCTACTATTTAGCTAGTTCCTATACCTATCTTTTCAAATGTCTCTACTTCTCCTTGGCTTTTCATCTCCAGGCCTAGAAAGTGAGGATTATTTTAACATCCTCAGGTTATAGAGGATTACTTCTGGTGGGAAACTTAATTGGGTTGATGTTATTATTTCAACTTACTAAGTGTCCACCAACACACCTAGGATGGTCCCAGACATCACAGAAAGGTGTGAATATCTAAATTCAACTTCTTTTAAAGAGTTCTGCAGGAGGAGAGAACAAACCTAAGGATACTAGAGATGGGGGTGAGGGAGGGAAGGAGTTTGGGAAGTGATAGTTCGGGTAAAGGGCATAAAGAAATATCACAATTTGTAAGAATGAATATGCTAATAATAAATAAAGAATATTTAATTTTTTAAAAAAAGGTCTGCAGGAGTGACACGGGCCCAGAAAAATAGAGATCTGGAAACTCCAGAAGTCTATATTTATATTATATAGTTCTAGCATAAAATCCATAAAACTTTTAGGAAAATGAACAGAAAGCAACTTACTTCTTAGGGTAGAACTTCTATAGACTAAATAGTGTCCTACCAAAATTCATATGTTGAAGCCCTAACCCCCAATGTGGTGATACATTGAGATGGGCCTTTGGGAGGTAATTAGGTGTAGATGAGGTTATGAGGTGGGAACCTCATGGTGGAATTAGTGCTCCATCATAACTGCTCTTCCCTCACCCCAGCTCTGATAGAAACTGACTACCAATCTTGTTTTTTATAAGAATTTTAGACTTCACACAACACAGAATGGAGACAGTGCTCCATCTCGGTGATGAAGGCAATTTTTTACCTGGTAAAATTATAGATTCATGAGGCCCCATTTGCCCATCACCAGACATATAAGTGTCTAATTATAAAACTGATATTGACATGATAAGTATTCCTTTAATTTCTTCTACAAAGTTTTTACTGAGAACCTACTATGAGTCTGGACTATATTAGGTGCTGGCAAAAAACTGAACGGCAAGATGAGTTATAAAAATAAACATTTGTTGGTGAGATATGGAGAAATGCATTTCTGTGGAGGAATCAGACAAGTAAACTAATGAACAGTGAAAGATAATCACATTTCCAGTCAGGATAAGATGGCATAGGTCCATTTCTCCAAGCTCCATCCATGCTAAATGCAACTATTAATCCTGGAAATGGAGCAAGAGACAACCAGAGGAAAACTCTGATGGTGATAAGGCGGTGGCTAGTTGGTTCAGGACCCCAGGATGGGAGGAACAGCACAGCATGTACATGTCTTGCTTTCCCCTTATCCCGAAGAGGAAGGCCACCCAGACCTGGCACTTCCCAACAACCCTCAACCTGGGGGAGGGGGGAAAAAGGCAGCCCAGGTAGGTGGGTCTGTCCCTGGAATTGAATGGGAGTCCTCTGACAACAGCTGGCAAACCCAACACAATGAGCAAGAAGGATCCGTTGGGCATCTAAGCAGAAATAAGGTGGCAGGGACGGCATGGGCCTGAGACATCCCTTTCCTGCAAACAGATACCAAAGTGGGCAGAGCTGGCAGAAGAGACTCAGAGCACGCAGCCTGATCCAGAAAACCTCTTTGTCTCCATGGGTCCAAGACCCTCCCACCCGACCTAGAGACACTGAGATGGGTGGTCAGAATTAGATAAAGTGGAACAGTCACAGGAAGAGGTCTAAATTGGGAAGCTGCTTTATGCCAAGACTCTTCTCCCCTGCCCAGAGAGAGCAGAGAGAGGATGCCGGTAAGGGAATGTCACAAACTCTTCCCCGCTTAGAGGGACACCTGGCAGCCTGGCCTGGGGAAGCTCCTTCTGCCCTAACAGGCAGTAAAAGTCAGGGCAAATGAGAATCCCAGTGGTGCCAAGGAAATTAAGCATTGCAAAATAACACTACAGAGGTTCTGCCACTGGAACCACAGCCCACAAAATTTGAGCAAGACCTGTGTGCTAAGACTAAATGGGGTTAATGACTATGAGAAAACAGGATTTAAATAGGACCCAGAGTCTTCTGACAAAATAGACCAAACCTCCATGATAAAATAGAAAACTACCCGTCATACCAAGAACCAAGAAAATCACAAGTCAAATAAGAAAGGACAACCAACAGATGCTAACACCACGGTGAATCAGGTGTGAGTACTATCTGACAAGATTTTAAAGCACTTGTCACAGAAATGCTTCCACAACCAATTAAAAAACTCTCTTGATACAAATGAAAAAATAGAAAGCCTCAAAGAAATTCTATCAAATGGAACCAAGTGGAAATTATGAAACTGAAAAAAAAAATACTACTGCAGAAATGAAAAACTTTATGAATGAGCTGAATAGCTGAACGGAGATGACAAAGGATAGAATCTGTGAACTTGAGGGCTGCATAATATAATTCACCCAATCTTAACAACACAGAAAGAGACCAAAAAACAATGGTGCCTCGGGGACCTATTACAAAAAGGCAGTAATAAAAGATTCCACATTTGTATGACTGAACTCTAAGAAGGAGAAGAGACAGAGGACATGAAAGAGTACCCGAAAACATAATGGCTGAAAACTCCCCAAATTTGATCAAAGATATCAAACTCCAGATCTGTGGAGCTCCGTGAACTCCAACCAGGGCAAACCCAGAGTAAATCAGAACAAAACACATTGTAATTAAACCTGTGAAAACAAAAGAGAAAGAAAAACAAAATCTTAAAAGCAGCCAGAGAGAAACGATGTATTGCATACAGGGAACCACCAATTCAAATAACAGATTTCCTATCCGAAACCATCAAGGACAGAGGAAAGTGGCACATTTTTCAAGGGCTAAAGGAAAAAAAGCCGTCGATCATGAATTCTGTATCAGGCAAAACGACCCTCAGGAAAGAAAAGGAAGTAAGAATATTCTCAGATGAAGGAAAGCTAAAATAATTTGTTGTTAGCAAAGGTACCCTGAAAGATTTATTAAAGGAAGTTTTTCAAGGAGGAGAAAGGAAAAGGTAAAAGGAGGAATCTTGGAGGGTCAGGAAGTATCAGAAAGGAGAAAGGAACAAGGGAAAGAACAGAAATGCATACCATAGACTACGCTTTCCCTAAAATGCATGTCATATGTGGTGACTGAAACAAAAATCACAGCACCATCTGCTATACACGATAATGCTATTTAAAAGTACGAAAGTTAAGTTTTCACAACTTCCTCGAATTGATAAAATGTTGATAATAATAGACTGTTCTATTTTTTTCCAGGTATTGTAATACCCAGCGCAAGCACTATGAAAACTATACAAAAAATACACTCAAACACACTGTAAAGATAAAAGATTTAAAAAAAAAAAAAAAAACCATAGGAAGGCAAGAAGAGAAAAATATAGGATACAAATGAAAAACAATAAAATGGTATTCAGCACTAATGTATCAATTTTTTTAGGATTCTATGCATTTTTAACAGCTTTATTAAGATAGAATTCCCATACCACTAAATTTACCCTTTTAAAGTATATAATTCAGTGGCTATTAATATATTCAGAGTTGTGCATCCATCATCACAATGAATTCTAAAATATTTTCATTACCAAAAAAAAAAAAAAAAGAAACCTCAGATCACCTGGCAATCAGACCCCAAAACTCTATTCTCCCCAGCCCTGGGCAATCACTGATCTATCTATCTCTATTAACTTTCCTATTCTGGAAATTTTATATAAAGGAAATCATACAAAATGCAGTCGTTTGTGATTGCCTTTTTAATTTAGCCTAGTGATTCTAAGGTCCATCAATAACCTTCTGATAACCAAATGCAAGTAGTATTCCATTGCATGGACATTCCACATTTAGTTATTCAATCAGTTAATGGACATTTAGGATGTTTCCACTTTGGGGCTATTATGAATAATGCTGCTAATAAACATTTGTGAACAAGTTTTTGTATGACATATGTTTTCATTCTCCTGGGTATATACCTAGGAGTGGAAATGCCGGATCATTTGGTAACTCTATGTTTAACCCTTTGAGGAACTGCCAGACTGTTTTCCAAAGCAACTACACCATTTTAAATTCCCACCAGTACTATATAAGTGTTCTTTTTTTTTTTTTTTTTGCATCCTAACCAACACTTATTATTTTCTGGTTTGGCTTTATTTTGTTAAGAATTATTGCCAAGCTTGCAGGTGTGAAGCACTATCTCGCTGTGGTTTTCATTTGCTTTTACCTGATGGCTAATGATGCTGAGCATCTTGTCACGTGTTTGTTGTCCATTTTTATATCTTCTTTGGAGATGTGTTTTCAAATCATTTGCCTATTTTTAAATTGTTTAAGTTTTTACAGTTTTTTACATATTCTAGATACAAGTTATTTTTCAGACGTAAGACTTGCAAAACTTTTTCACATTCTGTTGGTTGTCTTCTCACTTTCTTGATGGTGTCTTTTGAAGCACCACAGGTTTAAATTTGATGATATCCAGTTTTTTTTTTTCTTTTATTACTGTGTTTTTGGTGTCCTATCTAAGAAACTATTGCCTAATCCAAGGTCACAAAGATTTATGCCTATGTCATTTTCTAAGAGTTTTATAGGTTTAGTTCTTATATTTAGGTCTTTGATCCATTTTGAGTTAATTTTTATATATGGTGTGAAGTACAGTTTCAACTTTATTCTTTTGCATGTGGATATCCAGTTGTCCCAGCATAATTTGTTAAAGAAACTATACTTTACTTGTTGAATTGTCTTGGCACCCCTATCAAAGATCAGTTGGCTATGAATGTAGAGCTTTATTTCTGGACTCCAAATTCATTTTGTTTATCTGTATGTCTATCCTGTATGTCTACTACATCATCTTGATTACTATAAGCTTTCTAGTAAATTTTGAAATCAGGAAATATGAGTCTTCCATCTTTGTTCTTTATCAAGATTGTTTTTTAAACATATAACGTAAATATTGTTAATATATTTACCTTAAATGTAAGTTATCTACATACACCAATCTAAAAAAGATGAGAATGGATTAAAAAAAAACACATACACAGCACAACTATATGCTGCTTATAAGAAATTCACTTTAAATTCAATAACAAAGTTGGAAGTAAAAGGATGGAAAAAGATATACCACACAAATGGTAATCCAAAAAGCCTGGAGTTGCTACATTAATATTTGATAAATAGACTTCAGAGCAAAGAAAATTACTAGAGACTAAGAAGGACATTACCTAATGATAAAAGGATCAGTTTACCAGAAAGAGATAACGATCCTAAATGTGTATATACCAAACAACAGAGCCTCAAAACACATGAAACAAAAATTGATAAAGGTGAAATGAGAAATTGACAAATCCACAATTATAGCACTCAAAACACTCCTCTCAATAACTGATGGAACTATTATGCAGAAATGCAGCAAGGATACAGATGATCTTAACAAAATCAACTAACAGATTCTAATTGATATATGTAGACCACTTCAACCAACAACAGAAGAATACACTGCTGTTTTTCTTTTTTCAAGGGACCGTGGAACAATCACCAAGATATACCATGTGATGGGTAATAATGCAAACTTCAACAAATTTAAAATAATTGATTACAGAGTGTTCTCTCTGACCATAATAGAATCAAACTAGAAATCAGAATCAGAAAGACAGCAGAAAAACCTCTAAACACATGGAAATTAAATAATGCACGTCTAAACAAATCCATGGGTCGGAGAGAAAGTTTCAAAAGCAATTTAAAAAAATACACAGAGCCAAATGAAAGCAAAACACAACATATCAAAATGTGGGATGCAGCTAAGGCAGTGCTAAGAAAGAAATGTATTGCACTAAATGCTTACATGAGAAATGAGGAAAGTTTCAAATCAATAACATAATTTCCTCCCTCAAGAAACTAGAAGAGGAAGATAAGCCCAAAGCAAATAGAAGGAAATAATAAACAGAAATTAATGAAATTAAAAATAGGAAAGTAATAGAAAAAAATAAAACAAAAAGCTGGTTGTTACAAAAAATCAATAAAATTAATAAGCTTCTAGGAATGCTGCTAATAGTAAGAATGAAGAAAACACAAATCACCAGTATCATCAATGAAATAAGGGCTACCATTACAGATCCTTCAGCAATTAAAAAGGAAAAGTACAATTTTACATACATAAATTTGACATATTAGAAGAAATGGATCAATTCATTAAAAACCAAACTATCTAAAGTAGGCAGGATAGTGTACTGCCCACCGCCCCCCAGTAGGAACTTGTGGAGAGATAGTCATGGATTACTCAGGTGGACCAAAACTAATCACATGCATTTTAAGGAGTGGAAAACCTTTACTAACTGGGGTCACAGAACCAGTGAAATGGCTATATGAGAATGATTCAGCCCACTGAATTTTGCTGATGGAGGAGGGGGGCCATGAGCCAAGGAAAGCAGGCATCCTCCAGAAGCTGGAAAATTCAACCAAATGCATTCTTCCCTATTCCTCCAGAAAGGAATGCAGACCTTCCAACACCTTGATCTTAACCTAGTGAGACATACATCATTTCTGACATACAGATCTATAAGATAAAAAATCTGTGTTGTTGTAAGCCACTAAGTATGTGGTAATTTGTTACAGAATAGAAAACTAGTATACTATTAAAATTCAACTGAGCTAAAATAGACATTTTGAATAGTCCTAAACTATAAACATATAGCATACAAAATTTAAAAACTCCTAAAAAAGGTATCTCCAGGCCCAGATAGTTTCACTGGAGAATTCTACCACAGATTTAAAGAATAGCAGTTTTACACAATCCCTTTCAGAAAGTAGAAGAGATAGAATACTTATCAATTCATTTTATAAGTCCAGTATTACCCTGATACTAAAACCAAAGACAGAAAAAATGAAAACTACAGACCAGTATCTCTCCTGAATTTAGAAGCAAAAATCCTCACTAAAATATTTGCAATCCAACTCCAACAATATGTAAAGGGAATTATACATCATAACCAAATCAAGTTTATTCCAGGAGTGCAAGGCAGGTTCAACATTCAAAAATGTAATCCGTCCTATCAACAAGCTAAAGGAGAAAAATTATATAATAATACCAATTGGCACATAAAAAAAACGTTTGACAAAATGCAATATAAATTTGTGATAAAAGCTCACAGTAAGTTAGGATAAGAGGGCAATCACTTCAACTTGATAAATATACACAAAAATACCTATATCTAACATCATTAATGGAAAAAGACCGAATACTTTTCCTCTAAAATCAGGAATAAGAGAAGAATGTCTACTCTCACCAATCTTATTAAACATAGTACTGGAAGTTCCAGTCACTGCAACAGGAAAAGTAAAAGAAAGAAGACAGAATGGAAAGAAAGAGATGAAACTATCTGTATTTACAGATGACATGATTGTCTACATAGAAAATCCCAAATAATTTACAAAAAAAATTCTTAGAATAAGCGAGTTCTGCAAGGTCACAAGTTGTAAGATCAATACCCCCAAATTAATCATATATCTATGTACTAGCAATGATCACAGAGAAAGAAACACAACATAATATACAATCACTCTTAATAAAATAAAATACTTTGGCATAAACTTAACAAAATATGCACAGTATCTACATACAAGAAGTTACAAAACACTGATGAAAAAATTCAAGTCCTACATAAAGATGAATTGAAATACTCAACCTAGTAAAAATGTTGATTCTCCCCAAATTCATCTCTAGGTTTAAGCCAATGCATAAACTCCAAGCAAAGTTTTTTGTAGATACAGACAAGCTTATTTCAAAATTTATTTTGAAAAGACACAAGTTCTTGAATATCTAAAGCAATCTTTACAAATAAGAATGAAATAGGAGGAATTACTCTGAATTTCATTTATGAAATTGGAAAGAAGAGATGGGGCATATGGCCACAACCAATGGCATTTTAAAGTTCAAGAGGTGTTTCAGACTACAGCAGGTGGAGAGGAAGGTTGAGAAGGGAAGGCTGTGATCAGTCACTTCTCTCAATTAAATTTCTAAAGAAAGAATCTGCCAATTAAAAAAGAATAAAAACTTCTGGAATAGATTATCACCAAACACCCCTCACCTGCATGTTTACACAACTGAACTATCTGACACATTTTAACGTGGCTTGGAAGACTACCCTAACGCATGTCCCAGAACCGTCAGATCACCTGTGGAATGGTCCAGATAACCCACTAGGTAGTTCCTGCCTTTACTTCTTACTTTTCCTTTACGTTAAATTCCTCTTGCTCCTAGTTTTCTAGTTCTTCCTAATTAACAGCAGTCATGCATTATCATTTCTGTACCACTTGGCGTAGCTCAAATTTGTGCTCTGATTCCGATGTGAGAAAATCATCTCTCTAGCTTTGCTATTGTGAGGAAAGATTTAGTCCAACCTTCTAGGCTCAGGCCTAAATGAAAACAAGTAAATCCTAGAAGAAACCACAAAGCCTACAGGAATCAGGCACAGGACCTAACAGAAATTTAGTTAACGTTTTGTCTCTTGTCTCTTTTTCTAGTTGTGTTTTTGTTTATTTCTTTTGTTTAATTCCTGAAGGATCCTCTGCTAAAGACGAAGGCCTATGTTTTCTTAACCTTGAAGAACAGAAGAGATTAGGCACACTCTGTATAGTTTGGAATTGTAGGGAAAGAAGATAAATGGTGTCTTCGGAGTCTTGCCAAGCATTTGATGTGAATATGCACGTTGCCCAGGTGTTCCTTGGTTGTCGTCTAATGTAATTGCACATGTGCACCCAGGTGTCCTGGGTTATCAGGCTTAAGTATAAAGGACTAGTGACTCTGATCCACAGTGCCCCCTTCTCCCCGGGATGCCTCTGGGGTGGGCACAGGGGAGACCACTGCAAGCTGCTGCTGCTGAAGAAGCTGAAGACTGAGCTCGTGTTGTCTGCCAACGGCTCCTGGGATCTTTCCCAATTACCTAGCTCAGGGATCTGCATGTGAAGGGTCTGGTGACCCAGCCAAGCATGTGAGGGGTCTGGTGACCCAGCCACACATATGAAGGGTCTGTGGGTCTTAGCCCTAGTCATAGCTTTAGCAATACAATTGGCTACATCAGCAGGTTTCCGACAATTGCCCCAGCTTTAACTGACAATAAAGGAATAATATTGATAAACTTCCAGAAAATTTTTAGCAAAAAAGTGCAACTGTATGCAGGAACTGCAACTTTTATAGTCACATCAGAAATGTCTCTACGACTAGTGCTTTGTTTCAGGTGAGGATGAAGTAAAATGAACAGATTCTAAATCAGTTCTTCTGGGAGTCCAGACATAGAGCAAAGACACAAGGTGCCAGCTGACCATGGTGCGGATGTTAGACTGCACTGTGGCATGCAGGGTAAACCCACATCTAGGTGGTCCTTTATTATGGATTTGTTTTACTCTCATTAAAACATAGTGACATCAATTTTCAGCTACTTCAATTAAATGCATTTAACCACTGAATTCTTAAATGTCAATAATTTATTAAATGATTTCCCAGTCTAAATACTTATAACACCGTGATTATACCTGTTAAGACTCATGCAGCTGTGTTTAGGCTAAAGTTGAACTCACCTGAATTCTTCATATGTTACCCACCCCACCTTCAAGCAAACTTCTTATCCTTACTCCCTCTTTCTATTCAATGAAACTACATATACTTTAGAGTTGAAAAAGGTACCTAAACTTCTTTGCCCATTCCCTTTATATCATGTACCCATTCCCTTTATAGCAAATACCCACTCCCTTTATATCTAGTCCCACTGATTAGTTCCTTGTACAAAACTTTCTTAAAAGAATGAACTAAATATGTGAGGGATCTTAGACCCCATCCAATTAATCCTTACTTCAACAATTTTACTTTGGGTCTACAGGCCCTCTGGCCTGCGTGGTAGAAATACTCTTTGCTGTTCCAAACCTTCCCTACAACCCAGTCATCAAAACACAATTCCAGAGAAATCTTACTAGAGTTCAGTCAACAGACTTCTTAGTCTGGCAGTCCAGGCTCTCTAGGATCTGACTCCACACTTCCCATCCATCCCCCTTTCCAATGCTCCTATTCCTGCCCACCTTATAGTCCAGGAAGTTATGTAAGTAGGCAATTGAACTACAAAAATCTAACTTTTAAAATCACCTAAACAAAAAGCACAGGCTAATATTTCAGGATAATTGTTCTGCATGAAGAGTTACTATTTTATATGGGATTTTATTCACTAACTTACGAGTATCGGGAGAATATCTGACCTGAACAGTTTTGTGACAACCATATGCATAAAGATAACTAATGGTCTGAGAGTACCTCAGCACTCCTTTGGGGAGAAGAGTCAAATCTGACGTCCATTAACAGCTAAAAAGGAGAAAGGAAGAGAAATAGGAAGATAAAAAGTCAGTGAACAGGGAAACGGTTCATAGATTGGTTTAAGTGGCAAGTGTGGATATTTGATTTTCTATTGGCCATAACCACAAAAACACAACTCACATTGCATGTGTACTGTTTCCAGGCACTGTACTACTAAGCCTGTGAAGTAGCATGATTGTTTCTGTGTCTTACAAATTGGGTAATCCAGACTTATAGAAGACAAATCTGTTGTCAATGCTACATATCAACTAAGTTGCAGAGCTGGGATTTGAACCCAAACTGTGTTATCTCCAAAGCCATTGGGGCTAAAAAACACACATTCTTACCTTGCAAGTGTCATAGGGCCCCCTGCCAACACACACTGTGAGAACAGCCAAATCCAGGTGCACTCCAATCCAGCAGTCTTATCTTTTTTGCAACTTGGATTCCTAATGCATTTTTTCTGACAAAAGTTTAAAGCAATTTTACTCAGATTCCCCAAATCTTTCTCCCCAACCCACAAGTATTTAGTTCTTAAGGGATGAATCTACAGCAAAGGACAGCTCGTAACACAAGTCTCCTTAGCAGAGGAAGAAGCTAAATAAACTTGCCTTGCCTTTCCTGGCTTCTCTCTCTGTTGGGAAACTACCTTAATTTAAATAACTTGTGGTCCTCTAGCCAGGGCTTGGCTTTGCTTGTTAAGCTCAGTCATGCACCAGCTGGAACAATTTAATCAATTGAACTGCCCTCAAAAAAACTTTCTTGATATTAAAAGCAATACACATACTTGTAGAAATTTTAAAACGATAGGAAATAAAAATCCCCTATAATTACTGCTACACTTTGCAGTAACAAAATGCAAAATTTTTCAATATATAAATAAATTAGAATAAATTTCATTTATTTTAAAAATAAAATATTAAAAGCATTTTAAAATATAAAAACTTAATTAATTTAAATAAGAATTTTGCAAGATATAAATTAGAATAATTTTCATAGTCTTTTATCCATGCATAGCAATATATATTTAAAAATAACTTTTACCATGGAAAATTTCAAGCATATACAAAAGTAGGCAGACTAGCGTAAAGAAATCCCATGTACCTATCCCTCAGCACAATTGATAATTCATGGCCAATCTTGTTTCATCCATTTTCTTACACAGACTCCCCCTCCTGTAGGTTACTTTGAAGCCATCCCAAACATCAGTTCATTTCAGCTGTTAATATTCCGTTACATATCTTTATAAAATAAAATGCTTTTTATTAATCATAATCTAATACCACTATTTTAACTATAAACATAACAATAGTTCATTAATATCACTATATGTCCATATTCAGTATTCATATTTCCCATTGTCTCATACCATTTTGTAGGTTAATTGTTTGAAGCAGGCTAAAATTTAGGTGAACACATAGCTACTAGTCAGTATGTCTCTCCAACCTTAACTACTCAGAGTCCCGTCAATGAAGAAGCAGGGCATCACCTGGGACCTTGTCATAGATGCAGAATCTCAGACTCCTCTGTCCCCAGACCAACTGAAGCAGAATCCGCATTTTAACAAGGTCTTAGGTAGTTCACATGCACATTCATGAAAGTTTGAGTCTCATTGGTTTTAAGCCTCTTTTAATCTGTAGTTTCCCACTCCCTCTCTCTGCTGCTCTATTCGTTGTAAAATAATTTTAGAAGGAACGAGGTCGTTTTTCCCCTGGAGTTTCCCACAATGTTAATATTACTAATTTAATCTCACGGTATTGTTTAATATGCTCCTCTGTCTCCTGCATTTACTATATGAGGGTACTTCACAAAGTTCGTGGGAAAACAGAATTAAGAGATAATACGAATCCTTCCATGAACTTTTTGAAGTCCCCTTGTAAATTGGTAGTTGTATCTAAAGGCTTAATCAGAATCAGTTTCAATTTTGGGGGTAGGAATAAGTCCTAAGTGTTGTTCTATTCTTCTATCAAGAAGCACATACAATCTGGATGACTCTTTTTGTGATGTTAGCAACCTTACTGATCATTCCATAGATCTATTATTTCATTAGGCATTTTAAAGTGGCCTAATGCCTTCCTCATTTATTGCTTCAATATTTCTAAAAAGAGCACCATTTTCATACCAATACTTGATTCCTCTGAGGTACATTCTACATAAGAAAGATAAGATGAATGCACGATTCTTTCAATATAATGTGTTAGTTCCTAATCATACTAAAGGTGACCAATGATTTTTTATTTTTAGCATTCTTAGAAACACATGGATTTACACACATCTGATGTTTTCCAATCATTACGGCTATTATACTTATTGATGATAAAATTCTTCCATCACTAGCCAGCAGGATCCTCTTTAAGTTGGCTTCTCTCACTTTTTGACATATTCTCAGTAGACTTTGACATTTGTCCTGTTTCCCGGCATAATAAGATGATGTTTCATGTTCAGTTCATACATTTTTCTGCCTCAAAACTGGATTAGTAATTTGTCCCAGAAACTCACCTTACTTAATGGTGGCCATTTTTTCTGGCCTTTTTCAAAGCACAGACCTACTAAATATGTGTTGTTTTGTTTCCAGATAAAATTATCATAAGTTCAAGCTGATACTTACAAATCAAAGTCAGAACTATCAATTTTATTTAATCCCATCTATCTAATAGTTGCTTTTTATTTCTCATACATGAAATACTCTGCATCTCAGTGATGCTGACATAATTCCTCATTTGCCCATAATGATGGAATTCTAGGTTGTTTGCAGTCTTTTGCTATTACAAATACTGCTGCAATAAATAACCATTTGCTTGTATCTTTTCATAGGTGTGCAAGTTTACCTTTGGGATGGGCTTGGAAAAGTCATTGCTGTATCAAATGATAGGCAATACATTCCATTAATGGAATGATATTATAATGCAGTGAATATTTTTATGTAATATTACATCATGAACATTTTTGTGTGCCATTAAATATTCTTCTATAGTTCTGTTTTGATGGCAATGAGATAGTCTATTTAATCATTGCCTTATTACTGGGTATCCAAACTGTTTTCTACAGATCTCAGTTTCAAACATTTTAATGACTATCTGTGTAGATAAACCCCATGTACTCACTATTCCAAACTTACTTGGTTATGGGCTAGTTTCCATCCTGGCTTGATAAAGCTGCTTTGAACAACCTCTTCCACTAAGTAGGTATCAGCCATCACATTCCATGCAAACTGCAGTAAAAGGACTTTTAAAGCTACTTTCAAAGAAAGCCCAACTGATACAGTTGGAATTCATGCTGAACGAAGAGCAGCCTCTAACCCCAACCTTTTGGTCACTAATTCTCAGTCCCATCCACAACGCCCTCCTTGTAAAAGTAAAAGATTATTTAGATCAGGTGATTTTTAAAGTTTTCTCCCAGTTTTAAATAAAGAATATAATTCTAACAAATATTATATGCTTTAGTGTTCTCTAAGTTTTTAGAAGTCAGGGTTGTTACTTTGCCTATTTATTCTTTTCTAAATCCTCTAAACATCTAATATCATGCTTTACTCATGATGAGTTTTATTACCTGCATGCTGAACCAACTTTTCAGATGCCTTCTGGCTGTTGAATCAGAATGTACAGCTCTGAGTCTAGAAGAGATTCATGCCCAATTTAAGTCCTACAAATATTTACTGACTGCCTCTTATTTATAGGGCATTATGCTAGTCCAAATCTAATTTTTAGATAAATTAGGTTTGTTACAGGTGTAGATTTCCATTAATATATATAGTCTAAAACTTGTCCCCTGAAATATCCTTTGTTTGCCATCTAACAATAGTACAGGTACAAAAAAGATGTACTTCATTAAAACTAGGTCACTGTGACTGAGTGAGCACAAAGTAGCAATCTTCAAATCCATATTCATCTACCAGGAGAGATTTACCTTTAACATAATTTCTAATTGTGTCCCTGCTCTGGGTGTGTTGCCTGCAGCATTAACAGGAAGAGGAGACAGAGTAACAATTCAGGGACTTCAATCAACACATTTCAGTTTTCTCTGACGTCATTTGGAAGAGACCCAGTTTAGAAGTAGCCTGCAGAGATGCCAAAGACACAAGTCACGCCTTAATGAGGAGCCATTTTTATAATATATCTGTGCACAGTCTATCAGATGCTATCTTATTTTTTCCTTTAAGAAAAAAAGGAAAAAAAGAAATTTAAAAAAAAAGAAAGAAAAAGAAATAGTCTAGGGGCTGAATCCTTCTATGGGGAAAAAAAATAGATAAGTGGAAGCTGGCACTGCTATAGGCAAAGCATTGGAGAAAGTTTTTTCTTACATATCACCTAAAGGCAAACATCTTGTAACTCCTTTGAGAACTCTTGCTTAAATTATTCTTGACTCCCCCTCACACACAACAGGAAGAGGGAGAGAGTGGTTAAAATAGCTTCATTTAGAACCGTACCTATAAACTCAGTGTGTAAAAAAAAAAAACAAAAAAACCAACAACAATAAAATGCATGCTTGCCAGAGTTTTCTAGTATAAACCATATTTGAGGCAAGAGAATCAAGCTCAGCTCCACATTTTGAGTCTATTTTAGGAAAAAAGAAAAGTCCAGTGTCCCTGTTTGTATATTCATAACATAATACAGAATTACATACAGTATAAATCAAATAATTCAAGAGTTAATATAAGTCGGACAAATAAAAACACAATTTGGAAATCAGAAAATTGAGAAGAAATGAAGTGATGAATACAGGCAAGTATATGGAAAAGAAAGCCCTTTGAAAATGCATTAATGTTGCATTCAAATAAACACAAAGCTTTGCAAAAAATGTTTTAAGATATACAAATATAGAAAATTCATGTTTGTCTAGAATCCAAACATACTGATGTTGGGTGTTGTGCTTTATTTTTGTGAGAAAGAATTAATAAGAGTATCAGATTATGACCCTGAATATTTTGAAGCCTCCAGAGCATAAACTCTAGACTTACATTTCCATGTCCTTACCTGACATCTTCCCTCAGTTACATCAAAGGTATCTGGAATTTAGCATGGTCAAACTGAAGACCTGATTTTTCCTTGTGCTATGGTCTGAATGTTGGTGTCCCCCCAAAATTCAAATGTTGGAACCTAATATCCAATGTCATAGTAAGACGTGGGGCCTTTGGGAAGTGATTAAGTCATGAGGGCTCCATTCTCATGAATGGGATTAGTGCCCCTATAAAAGAGGCTCAAGGAGCACTCTTGTGCCTCTGCCAATGTGAGGATACAGCAAGAAGAAGCTACCTGTGAAAAATGAGCACTCACCAGATATCAAATATGCCAGCTCCTTGATCTTGGACTTTCCAGCCTCCAGAGCTATGAGCAATAAATTTCTATTGTTGGGGGCTGGCCAGTTAGCTTAGTTGGTTAGAGCATGGTGCTGATAACACCAAGGCCCAGAGTCGGATCCCCGTACCAGCCAGCCATCAAAAAAATTAAAATAAAACGTAAAATAAAAATTTATATTGTTTATAAATTACCCAGTCTAAAGTATTTTGTTATAGCAGCCCAAATGAACTAAGGCATCTTGCAAATTGGATTGTTTTCAGTCTTCTCCTATCCCAGCATATGACAACATTTACCAAGATGCTTACTGAGAAATTCAGGAGTCAGGGCTAGCTTCATGAACATGTGACCAGTGGAGTCACACCAGAGTCCCATGCTTAGAAGGGTTCTGCACTTGGAGTTTAATGTTCTGTGATTGTCATCTTGAAATTTTTCATTTGGTCTTCCAATTTGTGTTTTATAAGTGAAGTTTGATGGGACAAAGGAGCATGCCATCAGCTTGTAGCTTGGCTTGACATAGGGTGCTGCCACCACCTCCCTGCCTCCCAGGTGGGTTCTCAGCCTCCCATCTCTTGCTCCTTGGCGTCCTGAGCATTCCCTAGCTTCCATCTTCCCCATACCTGTCACTGCCCAGTGACAGCTGCTCCCCTCTGTCCAGAATAGCCACCAGCTCACATTGGTGGGGGCTGGGGTTGGTGCTGCATTCTGATGTAGTCCTCCACCTTCAACAGGGGCCTGGATAGAAGTATGGGGAAGATTGAGGTTGAGCACACATACCCATGGTGTCTTGGGGCAGGGCACAGTAGAGGCTGGAACTGTCCTCAGCTGGAAGTGCCATAATGTGTTCATTGGGCTACTTGGCAGGGGCAAGCCTCTCACCCACTCCTAATCCAGATAGTATGTCCTGGTACAAAGGTGGCAATAACCTTGGGGGTTGCCTGTTCTCTGTGGTTGAGGCAATGGGCTTGTGGCTAAGGGAGATTGACTTTTCCATCCCCAGTGGGGACACAGCATGTCTGTCCCACAGCTGGTGAGAGAGTAAACCCTGCAGTTGGTTGACCATGCCTCTACTGAGTCTCTGGATGGAACCCCAGTTACCTGTAAGGGTCTGGACTTTAACCTGCAAGTATTTCTGTTCCCAAGGGAATGTGACATTAAAAAGCAAATTAAAAAACCATCAAGACAGATGGAAAAAGAGACCACGGAAAAAAGGAAACAGCTTTACTTTAACGGCATTTTTTTTCTGCTCCTTAAAGAAGGAAGCCCACATGCTCACTTTGCACTGGGCCCCACAAATTATGCAGCTGGCCCTGCCAGGAGTCATCATTTATGCCCTAAATGTTTTCTCTATCTGCAAGCCCTGTTGTTTCCACCACCAAAATACAGTCTATGTTCACGTCTCTCCTTCTCCACTTCTCTCCCCTCTACTGCTTCACTAACCTTCCAACTAGTTCTGGCTCGACAGTCTACTCTCCTCACAAAGCCCAGAGTAATCTTTTAAAAACATAAAATCCTCCAAGCTTCAAAGGCTTCCTTCCCATCATACTTAGTATGAAGCTCAAAATCTTTCTGGTGACCTGCAGTGCCCTATGTGAGCTGATCCCTGCCAGCCTTTCTCCTCTCATCTGTAATACTCCAGCCACGCTGGCTTCCTTCCCACCACTCGAACACAGCAAACTCTTCTCCCCTTGCCCCCTCCCACCCTGGAACCCCTTCCTCCTCCACCAGCATTTCACATGTGTAAGTAAAGTAGAAAATGTTTAGTCCAGCTCACTTGCCTTACATCTGTTACAAATGGGCAAGATTCAGCACATTCACTGGAAACAAGTTATAATAGTATACACTACTATTATGTTATAATAGTATACACTACTATTATACTATAATAGTATACACTACTGCACATGTGTGCCCATTTACTGATTCAGCATGATTGTTGTAATTATGTAATGCTTGGCTTGTTGCTGATATTATGTACTAAAAGTATAAAGGTAACTGGTCTGAACTGCTGGTCAGCAGAGCAGCAGAGGAGAACAGCAGGGCATGGGGGGTCAGCAGAGCAGAGCTCATGTGTGAGAATAAAGCATGTCTGTGAAGCTCATATCCGAAGAAGAAAAAATGTCTACCTTGCATAAAGCTGCCAGAATCTTCTTTCAATTACCTGACTCATGACCTGCACAGGAAGGGGCAGAAGGATTTGAGATCTCAGCACGACGACAACATGCCATTCCCCTGCTCAGAACAACAACCCTTCTCCACCTTCCCCACTTTGCTTGCACTAAAACATGTAGCCAGGGCTGGCTTTTTCCCATTCTTTGGATCCAGAACCAACTTGATCTTCTTCCTAAGCCTCCCTATTGTACTATGCTGTTTCCTTCATGTGCATATGCTGATTTATACATTCATTTTTTAAAACTGTTTACTATCTGCCTCCTCCTTTAGGTTATATGCTCCCAGCCCAAGTACATTGTTTTATCTTCACCAACCTACATCAGATGCCTCCTGTAGTACCTGGTGCACAGTGCTCAACAATTATTTATTAAGTAAATATTCATTACGATGGTAATATTTGGTGTATTATATTTCATATCAATTTGGAGTCTTTGATAGTTAGAAACCTGGGTATATTATATGTAGTTATTCAGTTTGCCACAAAGCAGACAGCTCCCATCTCTCTTCATGTAGTCAAATATAAATTTTCAAGTTTCAGCCCAATCATCGCACTGTTGACCAGTGAGTCTAAGGAGTATCTTAGTCCATTTTGTACTGCCATAGACTGGATGAATTATGAAGAACAGGAGTTTATTTCTCACAGTTCTAGAAGCTGGGCAGTCCAAGATCAAGGCACTGGCAGGTTCAGTTGTCTGGTAAGTGCTGCATTCTCTGAAGGGGAGGAATGTTGTGTCCCCACATGGCGAAAGGGCAGAAAAGTGAACCCATTTCCACAAGACCTTTGTATAGCAGCATCGATCCATTCATGAGGGCAGAGCTAAACACCTCCAATAAGGCCCCAACTCCCAACACTGTTGCAATGGGGATTAAGTTTGTTTGGGGGGACACATTGAGACCATAGCAAGAAGGTTAACAAAACTTTAAAAATGAAATGCTTAATCTTTATTTCAGCTATTATTTTACTTACTGGTAAAGGTTTAAGTAGTAGGCTAAATAATGATGCCCTAAGTGTGTCCATGTCTCAAACTCTGGGACCTTTGAGTATGTTATTTTATATGGCAAAAGGGACTTTGTGGATGTTATTAAATTAAGAATCTAGAATTGGCAGTTTAGCTCGGATTATATTATCTAAGTAAGCCAAATGAATAGAAAAAGTCCTCATAGGATGGAGACAAGAGTGTTAGAGAGGGACTGGAAGATGCTACACTGCTGGTTTTGAAGGTGGAAGGAGGGGCCATGAGCCAAGGAATGCAGGCAACTGACGTATAGATGCAAGAAAAGGCAAGGAAACTGATTCTCCCTTAGATTCTCCAGGAGTAACACAGCTCTGCCAATGCCTTGATTTTAGTACTTCTGACTTCTAGAACTGTAAAATAATAACTTTGCATTGTTTTAAGCCACCTAATTGTGGTTTTTGTTACAGTAGACACAGAACCTAATATGGTTTATGATTAAGAGAGTAGTTTATGCTTTTATAGATAGCGTGGAGTAGAAGCATAGACGAAAGAAAGCCAAATACAAGTGATCTACCCCATCATTTCCTAAACTTGCCTAGTAACCAGTCATCTGGGGAATTTATTAGAAACACAGATATCCCTTGACCCTTTCTTAGACATTTTAATTCAAGAATTCTGGTCCAACACAGGAAATGAAGCCCCAGAAAGTGAGATGATGTACCTAAGGCTAAAAACATCATCAGTAGCTGAACTGGAGAATAACTGACCCACCAACCCATAGTACCAAGTTTGTTCTTCCATTCTCAGCTACGTAATAAACTTTTTTTGCACTGAATGTGAAAAGGGCTTTAGAAATAATTGTAGGGATCAGAGTATAATATTATGATTTTTAAAGATTAAGAAATTTTAACATATCAATGTCATAAATACAAGTGAGAGGGAGCTGTGCTAGATTTAAAGAGTCTTAAGGACCTGTTGTGGACTGAATGTTTCTGTGCCACCAAAATCCATGTATCGAAGTCCTAACCCCCAGTGTGCCTGTATTTAGAGATGGCCTCTAAGTTAGTAATTAAAGTTAAATGAAGTCATACGGGTGGGGCCCTGATCCAGTAGGATTAGGGGCTGTATAAGAAATACTAAAGACTTCTCTCTCTCTCTCTCTCTCTCTCTCTCTCCCTCCCTCCCTCCTTCCCTCCCTCCCTCCTCTTTCTCTCTCCCCTCTCCATGCACAAGCACTAAGGAAAGGCCATCTAAGGACACAGTGAGAAGCAGCCATCTACAAGCCAGGAAGGGAGACTTCCCCAGAAACAGACACTGCAGGACCTTTATCTGGGACATGCAACCTCCAGAACTACAAGAAATTTATTCTGCTGTTTAAGCCACCCAGTCTATGGTATTTTTGTATGGCAGTCTGACCTGACTAATACTGGCCCATAACAACCAGAGTCAGATGTGGTCCTGCATTGGATACTGATTTAGACAAACCAGTTTTAAAGGACATTTTCAAGTCAATTGAGGAAATCTGAATGTGGCCTGGGTAGTAGATGAGATGAAAATTTATTGAAATGGAAAAGTGGACATTATGTACTGAAAATGCACAGATTAAAAAACAGTATGTATAGTATTAACTCACATTGTGAAAGTACAAATATATGTATGTGTGTATATACATATTTATGTGTATATATATATGTACAAGGAAAGATAAACACTAAGATGTTATAGTTTGGATCTTTCAGTGGTTAGGAACATGATTTTTAATTTGCTTGTCTGTATTCACTAATTTTATACAATGTACATGTACTTCTTTTATAAAAGTTAGATATTATTCAACATAATTGATACCAATTCCTTCTTTAGGACTCTAAAAAAATCCCATCAAAATTTATGGAATACTTCTGATCTTCTTCATGCTTTACACTGAACCATTTCCATTGTCACACCTTTCTTCCAGTGAACCAGCCACAATTATAATCCAATAGCTATCTGTAAGGAGATTTGCTAATGGATACTCTGCCTGATAAAAAGGAAAGATAACAAACCTCATTTGTCTATTGGTTCCCAAACTTCCATTCATTTAGAGTTGAAGCAACCCATGATTCAATCTAACTAATTCAAACAAAACTTTCCAGGTGGAACTAATCCATCCCTCCTATGAAAATATTCTTCCAAATATTAAAAAGAATAATATCATCTTCTGATCTGACAATGGAAGTATTCAAAAAACCATCAGACATGGCAGTGGAGGGCTATCATTGGGATATGATGTTCTGATTTTATTCCATTCAATAGCCATTGTTGGATATCTCATGTGCTCAAAGCTCTAGGCTAAAACACTCCACTCCCTTCTATCTAAAAAGTTCTATTCTTTCTTTCTCACCAATTTTCTGAATTTTAATCTCTTCCTAAAGACTCTGTTCTAATTCCAGTTTTCCAAGAAACCTTATCTGACTTCTCCAGTTCAGAGCAAATATCTCTGTCTTCTGAAAATGCAGGGTGTTTATTGTCTCTTTGACTGGACACACACAAATATTCAGTCCTCAGCTATTTCAGTATGTTTAACTTCTCTCCCTAGGTAGATTATAGGGTCCTGTGGGATAGAGTCCTTTTTAAAAATTCTCAGTATTCTCCACAGTGTTTTACACTTGGTAGATTCTGAATGAATGTTTGTTGATTAACTGACAGATCTGGGATTTGCCTTTCTCTTGGTCCAAAACTGTAGTACAACACTGCAAGAGTACAGTTAATATTTATTGAACTGGATGTCAACTGTTGTTCTCTAAATATGGTAATGATCCCTTTTTAAAGAGTCTTGGATTTTACCTTGTTTTCTAACTGGCTCTAAAAAGGGTAGGGCTGATTCGTTAATTTATAACACAAAAAGAAATCTCTTCCTTTCACTCTGTGCCAGATGGGTTGAAATTCTGAATGAGAACTCAAGGTTTCCACAGTCATGCACCAGGTGACAAGAAAGAAGCTTTTTCCAAGCAATAAAACTGCTCTTTCTCTTCTAAGAGAGTATTTTAAAAAGCAAGAAACAGCCTGGCTAAAAGTTGTGTCTTTGCCCCCACTTTTCCAGTGCTGAGCCAGGAAAATAAGATACTAGAGAGGTGAAATTTTGCCAAACCTCTGAGAAATGAGGCATTTGCTGCAGGGGATGCAAGAAGGTTCGTGACATTTAATTGAAGAATTGCCCAATTTTCCATCTGGTTGACAAAAAAAAAATGAAGGTGAAACAGTTGGGCCTCGATGTGTGTGACTGAGCTGGAGGCAGGTGCCATCCAATTTCATTTTTTTAAGGCAATGGATCTTAGCAACAAGATGGCTCTGTTCCATGGTCTGAGGACACTTTAGAAACACGGGAAGCTTCATGTCTTCACTCTGGTTCTTCCAGAAAGACATTTAGAGTATGTTAAGTTTTGACCTACTCTACTGTGAAACAAACACTGTTCACAGTTGAGAATGAGCTGCAGACTCATACAGATTTGTGTTAAATTCCTGGATCTACCATTTATTAGCTGTGTGACCATGGCCAAGTGTCTTAGCCTCTCTGTTCATCAGTTTTGTTGTTCATAAAATAGGCACTATAATAATGACTACCACAAAAACATATCATGATGATGGGATAAGTCAGGTAGCACTTTCAGGGTGTCTGACACATGCTTCTTAAAAAGTAAAGGCTCAATTATTCTTCTCCTCTATCATCACAAAAACATTTAGTTACTTATAAATTCAAAATTCTGAGCATACCTAACTTTTAGCTTAGGAGAAAATGGTCTACCTGGGGCAGTCCTAGAGAAGACCAGCACACATTACAATCATTAGAATGGTTGCATCCAAGGCTCTTGGTGTCGCTTCACTTCCATTCTCCAAGTGTGCCAGACTGGTCACTATTCCTCATTTTATTAGTTCCTGATTCTTAGCATGCCCTTTTCTGCCACTCAGTATAGACAAATCCCATCACACTTCAAGGCTTAGTCCAAAGATCACTGCCTTTGTGAAGCTATGCAGTCCACAGTCAGAAGTTACCATTCTTTCCCATTCTTTTTGGAACCTCCCCACCAGTCCTTAGATATCTCCCTTTCATGCTTATTTCATTCTCTTTTTCATTATAATTATCTCTTTTACAGGCAAACTTCTTGCATCCCCAGCAGGAAATGCCTTATTTCTCAGGGGGTTATCCTTTTACAGAGAGCATACCCTCTTCAAATGTGTATCTCTCCACACTTAGAAAGTGTGAAAAGATACACAGGTCTAGAGCTGTTTTACATAATAAGTATTCAATAAGTGATTGATGAATGAATATAAATAACTTCAACCCTCTTGAAGATCCATGAAAGAACTTCATCTATACTTTAGGAGACCCCCCCCCCCACACACACACTTTCTTTACCATCTCTTTTCTGGCATTTCTACCTTTCCCTATAAAACAGCAATTTCTTCCCCTTTGTAAGTATTGGGAAGAAAATTTCTGCTTGGCTTTCACCCCTCCTCATTCATTCATGCTGAAATGTGGAGGATGCAATAGTCTCACCAGTAAATTTTAAGAAGTGTCTCAAGTTTAAGCTGCTCAGTTGCAGGGGCCCAGCATGCCACTGTGTGGGTAAGTCAGCCCGGCTCAGAGGTGCTGGTGGTCTAGGCCATCTTTGCTAGGCCAGCTTATCCATGAGTCCTGGGTTAACTCTTCAATTGGTTCATAACTTATGGAGTAATAATGGGTGTGACCTGCCCCTGTATCTACATGTGACAATATTTTTATGAGTCCTAACATTGAGCTGAGGTTGGGAAGGATACCAGAAAGAAACAATATCTCAAAAAGAAATACAGAACACCACAATTTATGCCTCAGGACAATAAGAGAAAAATCCCAAGAAGCTTACCCTCTTTGAATTGAGATTCTAAATCTGATGATGTTTTATTAATAGGCTACTATAAAATCCAAATGGGCCTCCAGCCAGTACATTCCCAAATTAGAGGCTTACACATCATTGGAACAAGCTCTATGAGGATGGCACAAGATTCGGCAAAGAATGTCAAAAGCTCTAACATAATTTGATGTAAGACTTAATAGTAGATGCCCCACTCTAAGAGATTAAAAATGTCATCTAAATGGAAATGAAGCCATGCATCTGCCCACCCTCTCAGGAGGATCACAAACAGCTGGATGTGAGATCCTGAACACGACACCATACCGTCCAGGTCTTTGAATTCAATTGCTCTAACAGCAAATGCCGAAGAGTATAAAGTGGTGGTTTTTCACAGTTGCCGATTTTAATTCAACAAGGATCTAATCAGTTTCTAGTTGGGATGCAGTGTGCTAGGAGTGTGGGCTCCCCCGAGGCATAAAGACGTGTCATCTAGCTCAGCTGTGCGCTCAACATGCATATTTTTGTTTGAGTTCCTCTACCTGATAATTATAATCGGGGTAGATCCAGATTTTATGGGTTCTGAAGCTTACACAATTCGGGGAGATACTCTTTACGAGCATACAAAATTAAGCGGACATCCTCAGAACGGCCTTTTGCAAGCCAGGAGCACTGAGTCTCAAGCTTCATGAGCTTCTCAGTTTATCCTCCTCTGGTTATAGCACAGCAGTGCTATACAAAACCCCAATAAAATTCTCTGGTAAATGGTCTGGTCTGTTCAGTGTTTGCAAAAGGAATACACAAGTGGTGAAACACAAATGACGGTGATGGTGATAATGACAATGACAATGACAGCTCACACAGAGCTTACCTCTGCATCACTTCATGATCTTGCCATGGGCCAGTGGAAACCCTTATCAGAAGCTAGAGGACAGCCCTGTACTAACTTCTGTTGTGTTGGAGCTCTGCTCTGCTCCTCTCTCCCACATATAACCCCTTGTCTGCAAACTGCTGCTCTTACAAATGGCCCAGTATTCACCATTCAGAAGTGCACCATTCAGAAGAATTTGAAGAGACTGCACATCGATCTCTTTCATTTCTAGAGCAGTTTAGAGGACTTTTTTTTCTTTTATACAGGAGTCATGACAAGAGCCAACTGAAGCTTTTCTGCAAATATATCTCCCACGACATGTTACTTCTCTTTCTCTTTCATGATACTGAAACAGAAAAAGGAAACTACTCTCTAGGTAGTAAAAGGAGCTTCAGTGGATACCCTGCAAGGTATAAAGGCTGAAATGAGAAAACATATGATTCTTTCAGTCTAGCTACGTTAGATTTCCAAATGCTGCTTTGCTTTAACTGCCAATTGGTCTTCAGACAAGTGTTTCAATTATCTAGCTTTCATTCCATGATGTGTTTATTCAACATACAGTTTTAATGTCTACCACATGCCTATATTCTGTTAGACCCTAGGGATCCAGCCATACATTTGTGAGAAATTGCACATACCTGAATATCATCATGCAAAAGGAAAACTCCCCCCAAAAACATACTACCTGCCTTGTCAGAGTAGGTATATTACATCTACTTT
The DNA here is from genome assembly GCF_027409185.1 of Cynocephalus volans. NCBI lineage: Eukaryota > Metazoa > Chordata > Mammalia > Dermoptera > Cynocephalidae > Cynocephalus > Cynocephalus volans. Next base: position 138,330,153 of record NC_084461.1, on the reverse strand, counting down.
TAGTTCAGGATGCTGAGGGGTTGGGAGTGGGGCATAAAGGGATCAAAAATAGTGAACGGTATCTGAGATGTTCTTTAAAATGGGGGAATCAATATGATCAGTTATAAATGCATATATTAATAGTATTTTGTAGAAGGCAAAAAATGAACTCGCGGGACTAAGTGTGTTGGTTATTTCACCAGAGAGGCACAGGGTACCACGGGAGCAAAAAATAGATGGTGTAATTGGTTCTTAGGGGTAAGTGATGGGGTGGACCACAAAAGAAGGCTTCCCAGAGGAAGGTGAGACTTGAAGATGGAATCCAAGTGTCTGTGTGTACACGGGGCAGGTATGCCACCTCCTAGGGAGATAAAAGGTTCTGAGGCAGGAAGGTGCATGACACATTGTGGGGGAAGACTGAAATGGCTGGATTGGAGAGAGATAGAGTGGGTTTGGGAAGATGATCAGATGCCAAATTGTGCAGGCTTTTATAGGCCATGAACAGGATTTGGCCTTTTACCTAATATGTACCATTTTGCACACTTGTGAAAAGTATGTTAGATAGAAAAAGAAAATTACAACAGCCTCCATGTGTATTGTGGTGGAAAGAGCTCTTTGCAGGATGCTCCGAGCCTTTTGTAGGAACCCAGGGCAAAGATCCTCCAGAGTGGGAAATGTTTTTATCTCCATAGTCCCCAAGATGAACAAAGAAAGAAACAAAGAAAGGCTTTAAGTGGGCATGCTGCTTCTGTCAATTTTGTGGGTTTTTTACCTGTAAAGTAAAAGCTTTGGTCACCTGCTCTGTGTGTGTGTGTGTATGAGTGTGTGTATGTGTGTGGCAACAATTTTTTGTTTTTAGCTATTTCATTTTGAAATAATTTTATATTTACAGAAAAGTTACAAGTGCAGTTCAGAGTTCCTATATAACTTACCCTAATAACTTCCCCTAATGTCAACTTCTTATGTAACCATAATATATTTATGAAAACGGAGAAATTAACATTGATATAATACTGTTCATTATTCAGATTTAACTGATTTTTCCATTAATACCCTTTTACTGTTCCAGGACCCAAGTCGGGATATCCCATTGCATTTAGTTGTCATGTCTCCTTAGTCTCCCTCGATCCATGACAATTTCTCCATCTTTCCTTCTCTTTCATGACCTTGACACTTTTGAAAAGCACTATTCAGACTTGTACAATGTCTCTCCCCTTGGGGTTTGTCTAATGCTTTCTAGTGATTAGACCGAGTATATGAATTTCAGGGAAGGACACCTTCTCATTGGCCATATGATTTTGACTGTTCCACCAGCTCTAAGCTTTACAAGAATATCCATTTCTCTGGTCTCTGCCCTCCTCTTCATTCTAGCAGGTCTGGAATAATCTACACATCAGACACGAAAGAGGCTTAAGACATGAGTTATGGGAAGTCCTGTGTCCTATCTAGTTTTCTTTTTAGGGGCCTCATTAACCTTTGACCTTCCACAAACTTTATTTGCTCTATTAATTTCCTACATTTTTGCCCTTCTCTCTGCACCCTGGAGCCATTACAGATGCAATATGTCTACATTGACAAGATAAGTATTATGTTTCTTAGAAGAGCTTTCTTTTTAACATGATTATTTTTGGTCTCTAATACCCGCAGGGAATCTCTTTCTAGGTAGCCACTTCTATCTACATTGGCAGGGAATTAACACATGCAAAACCTGTATCTGCAAATTTTCTAGACCTTACTGTTTGCTATTTAAAAAGACAATGACTCATCCCAATTATCTTTTCTCTTGAAGACAGAGTTGTCTTCCTGAATTTAAATTGCACCCATCAACAAGCTATCTAATCTATGGATGGAATGTGTAAAGATGGAACATGATGGAAGCAAGATTTCTTTGTGACCTAAGGTAAGTCTTTAAGCAAATTTGTCTAGGTAACTTTCATTTTAGGTAAATTTGATGGGTAGAACTGCCTGCTTTTAGAGTTAGGGAATTAGGATCTAAGAACTGAGAAGGTGCTGTCAGAGGAATGCAATGACTTGGAGAAACTCCTGGGGTCAGGGGAAACATTGAGAAGAAAATGGTTGCACTTGCACTGCTTTCCAAGCTCTATCACACTTGCTTTTACTACCTTGAACATTGTATTTGTCCACTTCTGTTGCTTATAACAAAATACCTGGGACTGGGTAATTTATAAGAAAATGAAATTTATTGCTTACAGTTTTGGAGGCTGGGAAGTTCAAAGTCCCGAGAACACATCTGATGTCAGTCTTTCTTAGTAGTGGCTTCAGCAGCACAGGGTGTCACATTGTGAGATGGCAGAGGCAGAGAGAGAGCTAACCGTCTCAGTTGGCTCCCTTTAAAGCCAGCAGAACAATGACCATGACCACTATTAATCTATCAATTTATTACTCAGTGAATGGAACAATCCGTTCACTAGGCATAGTCCTCACAATCCAATCACTTCTTCAAGGCCCCACCTTTCAATTACCATAATAGGATTTCCCACCCTCTTAACACTCTCACATTGGGGATCAAGCTTCTAATGCATAAAACTTGGGGGGCACAATTAAATCCTTGTCACACACATAGTGCTCCCTCCTGCCTCAGAGCCCTTGCACATGTTGCTTCTTTTGCCTAGATGGCTCTGCTCCCACCTTCTTTTTGCCTCCCTCAGAGAAGCTTTCACCCACCTGCCAGACTAGGTCAAATCCTTCTTCATACTCTTTCATAATTCCATGTGCTTTTCCTTCACAGCACTTAACAAAATTTATAATTACATATATGTCTTGTAATTTAATAACAGTAATATCAGCTCACAATTACTAGGCACTCTCTGTATATGCCAAGCACTGCTCCTCTCATTCAGTCTTCAAAACGAAACTCTGGAGACCTTGAGGCACAACTTGATTAATGGGTGGCACTCCAGCAAGCTGTACGTGACATGAGGATAGATTCGGTGTCTGTTTTGCTCTATCCCAAAGTATCTGGCAAAGAGTCTGGCAGTGAAAAGGTGCTTGGTACATATTTATTAAACAAATAACTGCAGCATGATGTAGCAGGAAAAATAATCCCTCCTGAGTCCAACATGTCTGGCTTCAAATCTCCAATTCCGTGGTTGGCTAACTCGGAAAACACGAACAGCTTATTCAGCTTCCCTAAATCTTGGTGCCCTTATGTATCTGAGATAATGAAGCCTCACCACAGAAAGCCTTTAAGGGAATTAAATGAGATGATACAGGTGAAAGCACATAATCATGCCCGACATGTATTATATGCTACATAAATAACAACTTCCCTATTCTTTTAATGAAAATATTTCTTAGAATTCTTGTGTGTGTGTGTGTGTGTGTGTGTGTGTGTGTGTGTGTGTGTGTGTGTGTGTGACGGGTAAGGGATCGCAACCCTCGGCACAGTGTCGTCCACACCACACTCAGCCAGTGAGTGCACCGGCCATCCCTATATAGGATCCAAACCCGTGGCCTTGGTGCTACCAGTGCCGCCCTCTCCCGAGTGAGCCACGGGGCCAGCCCTCTTAGAATTCTAATACAGTTTTACAGTGACTTTCTTCATCAATAGTTCCACAGACAATTTCCCTTACAATGGTATCACTGTTCCTGGACACCATTTTGACACTTTGCTTATAAAAACTCTATGCTTCAAGATAATCACGTTGGGTTCCTTCTAGGATGTTATTCAAAGAACGAAGATGGGTTTATTATGACTCATGGGAACACATGTCCAGTAGACGTCAACAGGAAATAGTCATTTCACAGCCCTTTTTATTGGACTGCTTGAGAGGCGAATTACATTTCTGTTCTGCCATTGCAGAACCAGTCAAGGAGCGACCCCACTCCACGCGCCAGACCTACAAACTTCCCTGCTTAGCTTCTCTGTTAAAGCTTTGGCAGCAGGTTCAAATTGTTCTGATAGATGGTAGAATTCAATCCCAAACTAAAAGATGCATGAGACAAAAGGGAATGATGATATGAGCACTTCAAAGTAGGAAATCAAAAAGAAAGACTCACAAAGGAAAACTTTAAGAAACACCTTAGGATAAAATTCCTTTGAAGTGCCTCAATTCTCAAAGTAACAGAATGGTTATCTAATTGTATCCATTATGTCTTGCTAACTACCTTATAATCTTACACTGGAAACATGGAGAAGTCAGTCATGTAATATAAAAATTGCCAACATATGAGATTAGAGCATGCTCACAGAAAGAAAATAATGAAATATGCTTACATTTATTAAACATTTATGATATGCTGTGCTCTGAACTAGATGTTTTAACTAATTTATGTTCATTGACCCTATGATACATTTACTCAACAAATATTTCCTGAGTGCTTAATATGCATCAGACACTGTGCTCAGAGCAAGACAGATACAGTATGTACCTGCATGAAGAGTGAAGTCTAGCCCGAGAGATAAGTATTAAACAATTTCTTAACGTTTACTTCATAACAGGGTGACCAACTCATCCTGGCTCTCCTGGGACTTCCTTGGTTTTCTCAGTCAAAGTTTCACATACTAAGAATAACCCCCTTACTCCCTTGGTCCCAGGTAAAGGTGGACAGTTGCTCACCTAGCAAAGTTAAACAAGATGTAATTAATTATAGTAAGTGCTATTACAAAGAAATGCAGTTATATGAAATATGTGTGATTAGCCCTTTTTCACAGATGAAGAAACAGATTTAGAAAAGGTAAGCAATATGTCCAAATCTGTATCAGGGTACTTCAGAAAGTTCACAGAAAGACTTGCATTATCTTCTCATTCCATTTCTCCACAAACTTTTTGAAGTATTCCTGTATATGGTAAAGTCAAGCTCTGAAGCCTGGTTGTTCTGATTCCCAATACCATGGCCTGATTCCATGTAGGAGTCAATAAAATATCCTCTGATACTTTATAGTTCAGAGTACAAATCTAGACAAGCATTAATCAATGAAATGCTTCCAAAAGGTTTCATGGAGGGATGTTCACCAGAATGAGGAAAGACAGATTTCAAAGCAAATCTCTTGGGTTTGGATCCTGAATGCAGCTCTACCCCTGCTGGGAATGCATGAAAAGGGGACACCTGCATATCCTCTGTCATCCCCATCTTTCAGCTGTGGGTGGCTCAGGAAAAACATAAACAGCATGAGCAGTACAGTGTGATTCATCTATGTGTATGTGTGCAGGCTTAGAGAGAAATGTGAAACAGGACGTGTTAACATGTTAACAGTGAATATCACTGGATAGTGGATTTACTCATGAGGTTTTTTTATGATCATGTGTATCGTTTCATTTTCCTCTATGACTATGTGTTGTCATATAATATAAATGGATATAATGACCTAGCACCTATTAGACACATAACCCTTTACTAGGGAGGTGCTGTAATGCAGGGGTTAGGACATGGGCTCTGGAATTAGACCAACTGATTGAAATCCTGATTAAGCCTCTTAGTTACTGTGTGGCCTCAGGTAAGTTACTCGACCTCTCTTAGCTTCAGTTGCCCCCTATATAAAACAAACAGTAATGCCCAACTCACAGATTGGTTCTGAAGTTTAAACTAGGTAATCTATGCAAAGAGCCTGGCATGCATTATACTTTGATAAATGTTAGCTATTATTATGCCAAATACAAAGAGAGAATTTTTTTTTATATGTAAACCTGCCAAATGATTTAGTCATTATCCTCAGGGAGATTTTAATTTTGTGAGAATAATAAGACTAACACAGGAAATGAAAGAAAAATATTATAGTAACTTCCCGGAATCAAGAATCTGGAATAAATTTTGCCTTCTATCTCCCCCAACCTTTATATGTGATGAGACACCAAGTTTTACCTGGCAGAAATCGTTTGCCGCACCTTCCTGCCCTCCACCACTTCTCTTCCAGCTCCTGTTTGTCTTTTACCTGCTCGTTGCATTAAGCTCCAAAGAGTTCCCTGGTCTAGTGTCTCTTCAAATTACTGCCTCTCTACACCAGTGGTTCTCAAAGAATGGTTCTCGGACTAGCATCACTTGAGAACTTGTTAGAAATGCAAATTCTTGGGTCGTCCCCCCCACCAAGAGGGACAATCAGAAACTTAGGATGGAGCCCAGCAATCTGTTTTCTAACAAGCCTTCCAGGGGATCCTGATGACACTGAAGTCTGAGGACGTCTGCTCTTCACAGTAGTGACATGTCAGGTTTCTTGAGCACATAAACTCCTGCCACTGCCTACCCCCACGTCTCTCTGGCTACTGAATAAATGATGACGGTCTTAATGCCACTACCAAAAGTCTTCTCTTCATGGTCTAGTCCTGGTCGACTTTTCCAGGCTCATTTTATACTACTTTTTTCAATCAAAAAGTTCTCTAGTAAATTGAAAGCAGCCAATTCTTCCTGAACACAATCCATGTTGTGATTCGATTTGTATGTTTCTATGCCTTTATTTCGATTAATTCCTAAAACTGTAATGTAATTTCTTCTTCCTTCCCCTCTTAGATGCTCAAACCCTGCTCACCCTCAAGACCCACCCCTGAAACTTCTCTCAATATAACACCAACCCCTTATAGAGATGATTGCTCCCTTCCCACAACATCCAAAGCATTAAACTGCACCACTCCCATTTTATCCCTTGACATCCCCATGATGTATTAGTTTCCTAGAGCTGCCATAACAAACTACCACAAAATGGAGATTTAAAATAACAGAAACTTATTTTTTCATGGTTCTGTAGGCTAGAAGTCCAAAATCAAGGTGTCAGCACGGCCATGTCTTTCTCTTAGTGTCTGGTGTTGCCAGCAATCTTTGGTGTTTCTGGGCTTGTAGATACATCCCTCCAATCTCTGCCTTCATCATCACATGGCATTTTCCCTTGTCTCTGTGTCTCTTCTTCTCTTATAAGGACACCAGTCATTATTGGATTAGGACCCACTCTAACCCAATATGACCTCATCCTAACTTGATTACACCTGCAAAAAGCCTATTTTCCAAATAAGGTCACATTCTTAGATACTTGGGTTAGGACTTCAACATATCTTTTTTAAGGAATACAATTCAACCCATGGAAATGTGCATATGTGACATGTCACCCTTATTCAATAGCAAACTCCTGGAAACCAGGCACTCTAGCTGCTTCCTATTTTCCCTTACTGAAAATGTCCCCTCCTACCCTTCTACCCACCCAATCTCCTCACAGGACTTAGTTCAGATAAAGAATTTCTTTAACATATTTTGTTTAATGAATAGAAAACTAAAGACATAGATAAAATGTAACTAAGCACGAGTTACATTAACTAGTAGCTTAGCAATAAGTTGTGTGATGTGGTCCAGCAGTTGTGGAGAATTGACAGGTCAGGGAGGTAGGTCTATGAGGGCTGGAGTGCTTAGAGAAGGCTTCATGAAAGAAGAAAGGCTTCTTAATGAATGGATAGGATTTGGGGACAGAGAGAAAAGATGGTGTAACTTTCCTAGTAGGGAGACAGTCTAAACAAAAGATTGTGGTGGAAAAAAAAAGAAATTAATAAAAATTTCTGTATTAGTAGAACTAGAGCCCTAGAGAACAATTCTGGAGCAGAAGGTTGATATTAGGCAGAAATGGGAAATGAACCATCACTTGTTCTTGTTAGTTCAATGATCATTGTTTTGTCTCTTCTGTTTGTCCTGCTAGTTTATTATTCCCTGGCTGCTCTGGCTTCTAAATTCTGTTTCTGAGAGGAGATAATTGAATTGGCAGCCAAACATGGCCGTAGAACCCTGGTCTATATTCTCCTGACACTAGTCATCTCCTTGGGCAAGCTAGAGTGAGGGTAAAGACCATGTCTGTTTTGGTTACTATTGTATCTCCTGTGCTTGCCATATAGAACAGGCTTAATAAATAGATCTTGAATGAACAGGTGAATGACAGCAAGACAACTAGGAGGGAGGGAGGGAGAGAGAAAGAGAGAGAGAGAGAGAGAGAGAGTGTGTGTGTGTGTGTGTGTGTGTGTGTGTGTGTGTGTGTCTATCAGTGGTCATTCCACTCCATTAACTACAGGTTCCTGATTACCAAAAAATAACCATACAACTATATTACCGTGGCCTCCAAAACAGTGTTAATTGCTTATTTGACTCCATTTTTTGTTACTTTGTCCCCAACTTTGTTTACAGTCTTTGTCCATTAGACAGGACCTATGCTTATATCTGTTTTATATTCACTTGAACTGAGCATCTTCTTGATCAACATTACATATAACAGACAATACTAATGCAAAGTCTGTTCCCATTCAAATTCAAAGCAGATGATAAGGTTGAGAATGGTGACCTTAAATTAATTCTTAAATTATGCTGTTAAAAAAAAGATCAGAAAGGCCTAAAAGCTAAGTGGAAAATGTGTGATATCTTTCAAATTTTCCCCAAATTTCCTCCAGCATACACAGTCTTAAAGAGCATTAAGCAAGCATTATGTACAGTTTGTGATTTTTGTACTGAGTAGTATGTCCTTCTAATTGGGAGCATTAACAGTGACTACCTTTCTTTGACAAGCAACAGCAGGTTTGGGAAAGCATCATGCTTTATTCTTTTCCTTGTGAAATGGGATTATTAAACTTTTATCTTATGACTCAGATGAAATATTAAATGTCTTTCAAAAAAATTCTCTATAACTTTCTCAGATCTCGTACTATGTGGTATGTATATTTTAAAGGCTCATCTGATACCACTGCCTTCATTATGCACAGAAGCTTTAGAAAATCAAAAATGATATTCTGATCAATAGAACTTGCTATCATTATCATCACAGCAAATATTTATTGAGCAATTACTACATACTAGGCAGTGTTTTCAGTACTCATTCAGGCAGAGCATTAAATCTCTAATCATCATAATAATACTGAGCTAAAATTATAATATCATTTTACACAAGAAGAAAACTGAGATATTAGAGGATAAATAACTGGCTCAGGGTCACAGCTAGTATAATTCCAGGAGTCAGATTTTAATTCAGTTCTGGCTGACTCTAGAACATATGTGCTATTTGCTAAGTCATTCTGTAGTCATTTTTCAACTGAAAAAGGGTAAACCATAAGAAAACTAGCTGATTTTTTTGGGAGGGGTGGAATCATAGACAATGTTCAAGGGCTGTTTCTGGGCTAAGAGCACATTCTACCCTGTCTTCAATATCGCCATCACAGCTGTCAATGACATTCATTGAACCCAGAATACATATAAGATTCAGAAGATGCTAAAGTAAAAATACATTGACATAATAGACAGTGCTATTTGTCTGAATGTGTCCACCCAAATTCATATGTTGAAACTTTATCAATGTAATAATATTAAGAGGTGGAACCTATAGGAGGTGATTAAGTCACGAATGCTCCACCCTCACGATTGGTATTAATGTCTTATAAAAGAGGCTTCACATAGAGTTTTCCCTTTCTTTTTGGCCCTGCCGCCTTCCACCAGGTGAAGACAGCACTCATGATGCCATCTTGGAAGCAGAGACCAGGCCCTCCCCAGACGCTGAACCTGTCAGCACCTTGAAACTAGATTTTCCAGCCTCCAGAATTGTAAAAAATAAATTTATATGATTCATAATTATCCAGTTTGTGGTACTTTGTTAAAGCATAAGAAATGGACTAAGAGAGCCAGCCCAATTTATTTATTATCAAATAAATATTTATTTATTTATTTATTTATTGAAATTTTATTTTGTCGATATACATTGTAGCTGATTATTGCTCCCCATCACCAAAACCTCCCTCCCTTCTCCCTCCCCCCCACAACAATGTCCTTTCTGTTTGCTTGTCGTATCAACTTCAAATAATTGTGGTTGTTATATCTTTTTCCCCCCCCCCCCGGTTTGTGTGTGTGTGTGTGTGTGTGTGTGAATTTATATATTAATATTTAGCTCCCTCCAATAAGTGAGAACATGTGGTATTTCTCTTTCTGTGCCTGACTTGTTTCACTTAATATAATTCTCTCAAGGTCCATCCATGTTGTTGCAAATGGCAGTATTTCATTTGTTTTTATAGCTGAGTAGTATTCCATTGTGTAGATGTACCACATTTTCCGTATCCACTCATCTGATGATGGGCATTTGGGCTGGTTCCAACTCTTGGCTATTGTAAAGAGTGCTGCGATGAACATTGGGGAATAGGTATACCTTCGACTTGATGATTTCCATTCCTCTGGGTATATTCCCAACAGTGGGATGGCTGGGTCGTATGGTAGATCTATTTGCAATTGTTTAAGGAACCTCCATACCATTTTCCATAGAGGCTGCACCATTTTGCAGTCCCACCAACAATGTATGAGAGTTCCTTTTTCTCCGCAGCCTCGCCAGCATTTATCGTTCATAGTCTTTTGGATTTTAGCCATCCTAACTGGGGTTAGATGGTATCTCAATGTGGTTTTGATTTGCATTTCCCAGATGCTGAGTGATGTTGAGCATTTTTTCATATGTCTGTTGGCCATTTGTATATCTTCCTTAGAGAAATGCCTACTTAGCTCTTTTGCCCATTTCTTAATTGGGTTCCTTGTTTTCTTCTTGTAAAGTTGTTTGAGTTCCTTATATATTCTGGATATTAATCCTTTGTCAGATGTATATTTTGCAAATATTTTCTCCCACTCTGTTGGTTGTCTTTTAACTCTGTTAATTGTTTCTTTTGCTGTGCAGAAGCTTTTTAGTTTGATATAATCCCATTTGTTTATTTTTCTTTTGGTATTCATGAAGTCAGTGCCCAGTCCTATTTCCTGAAGTGTTTCTCCTATGTTTTCTTTAAGAAGTTTTATTGTCTCAGGGTGTATATTTAAATCCTTAATCCATTTTGAGTTGATTTTAGTATATGGTGAGAGGTATGGATCTAGTTTCATTCTCCTACATATCGATATCCAGTTATCCCAGCACCACTTGCTGAAGAGGCAGTCCCTTCCCCAGTGAATAGGCTTCGTGCCTTTGTCAAAGATCAGCTGGCAGTAAGTGTGTGGGTTGATTTCTGGATTCTCTATTCTATTCCATTGGTCAGTGTGTCTGTTTTTATGCCAGTACCATACTGTTTTGGTTATTATAGCTTTGTAGTATAGCTTAAAGTCAGGTAGTGTTATGCCTCCAGCTTTATTTTTTTTGCTGAGCATTGCTTTGGCTATTCGTGGTCTTTTATTGTTCCATATAAATGTCTGAATAGTTTTTTCCATTTCTGAGAAAAATGTCTTTGGAATTTTGATGGGGATTGCGTTGAATTTGTATATCACTTTGGGTAGTATGGACATTTTCACTATGTAGATTCTTCCAATCCAAGAGCATGGAATATCTTTCCATCTTCTTGTATCCTCTCTAATTTTTCTCAGCAGTGGTTTGTAGTTCTCATTAAAGAGATTTTTCACCTCCTTGGTTAACTCAATTCCTAAGTATTTTATTTTTTTGGTGGCTATTGTAAATGGGCAGGCTTTCTTGATTTCTCCTTCTGCATGTTCACTATTGGAGAAAAGAAATGCTACTGATTTTTGTGTGCTGATTTTGTATCCTGCTACTGTGCTGAAATCATTTATCAATTCCAACAGTTTTTTTGTAGAGGTTTGAGGCTGTTCCATATATAGGATCATGTCATCTGCAAACAGGGACAGTTTGACTTCATCTTTTCCAATCTGGATGCCCTTTATTTCCTTCTCTTCTCTGATTGCTCTGGCTAGTACTTCCAACACTATGTTGAATAGGAGTGGTGAGAGTGGGCATCCTTGTCTAGTGCCTGTTCTTAAAGGAAAAGCTTTCAGCTTTTCCCCATTCAGGATGATATTGGCAGTGGGTTTGGCATATATGGCTTTAATTATGTTGAGATACATTCCCTCTATACCTAACTTATAGAGGGTCTTTGTCATGAATGAGTGCTGAACTGTATCAAATGCTTTTTCAACATCTATAGAGATGATCATATGGTCCTTGTGTTTGAGTTTATTAATATGGTGTATCACATTTATTGATTTGCCTATGTTGAACCAACCTTGCATCCCTGGGATGAATCCCACTTGATCGTGATGAATAATTTTTCGTATATGTTGCTGTATTCTGTTTGCTAGTATTTTATTGAGGATTTTTGCATCGATATTCATCAAGGATATCGGCCTGTAGTTTTCTTTTTTGGTTATATCTTTACCTGGTTTTGGTATCAGGATGATGTTTGCTTCATAGAATGAGTTTGGGAGATTTGCGTCCATTTCAATTTTTTGGAATAGTTTGTAAAGAATCGGTGTCAATTCCTCTTTGAATGTTTGGTAAAATTCTGCTGTGAATCCATCTGGTCCTGGGCTTTTCTTTGTTGGGAGCCTTCTGATAACAGCTTCAATCTCCTTTATTGTTATTGGTCTGTTCAAACTTTCTACATCTTCACGGTTCAGTTTTGGGAGCTTGTGTGTGTCCAGAAATTTATCCATTTCCTCCAGATTTTCAAATTTGTTGGCGTATAGATGTTTATCGTAGTCTCGAATGATTCCTTGTATTTCAGATGAATCAGTTGTAATATTGCCTTTTTCATTTCTAATTTTTGTTATTTGAGTCTTCTCTCTTCTTTTTTTTGTTAGCCATGCTAATGGTTAGTGTATTTTATTTATCCTTTCACAAAACCAACTTTTTGATTCGTTGATCTTTTGAATTGTGTTTTGGTTTTCAATTTCATTCAGTTCTGCTCTGATCTTAATGATTTCTTTCCATCTGCTAACTTTAGGTTTGGATTGTTCTTGTTTTTCTAGTTCGTTAAGGTGAAGTATTAGTTTGTTCACTTGCCATCTTTCTATTCTGAAGTGAGCGTTTAATGCAATAAATTTTCCCCTCAATACTGCTTTTGCAGTATCCCACAGGTTTTGGTATGATGTATCATTGTTTTCATTAGTTTCAATAAACTTTCTGATTTTCTGCTTGATTTCTTCTTGGACCCATATGTCATTAAGTAGAATGCTGTTTAATTTCCATGTGTTTGTATAGTTTCCAGAGTTTTGTTTGTTATTAATTTCTAGTTTTAATCCATTGTGGTCTGAGAAGATACGTGGGATAATTCCAATTTTTTTGAATTTATTGAGACTTGATTTGTGACCTAATATGTGATCTATCCTGAAGAATGATCCATGTGCTGATGAAAAGAATGAATATTCTGAGGTTGTTGGGTGGAATGTTCTGTAGATATCTGCCAATTCCAATTGGTCTAGAGTCTTGTTTAGATCTTGTGTTTCTCTACTGATTCTTTGCCTAGATGATCTGTCTAATATTGACAGTGGAGTGTTCAGGTCCCCTGCTATTATGGTATTAGTGTCTATTTCCTTCTTTAGGTCTAATAGAGTTTGTTTTATAAATCTGGCTGCTCCAACATTGGGTGCGTACATATTTATGATTGTTATGTCTTCTTGATGGATCAGTCCTTTTATCATTAAGTAGTGTCCCTCATTGTCTCTTTTTATGGTTTTTAGTTTAAAGTCTATTTTGTCAGATATAAGAATAGCTACTCCAGCTCGTTTTTCTTTTCTGTTTGCATGTTAAATCTTTTTCCATCCTTTCACTCTTAGTCTGTGTGAATCTTTATGGGTGAGGTGGGTCTCTTGTAGGCAGCATATAGTTGGGTCCTGCTTTTTGATCCAGTCAGCCAGTCTGTGTCTTTTAATTGGGGAATTTAAGCCTTTAACATTAAGAGTTGTTATTGAAAGGTGTTGATTTATTCCTAGCATTTTATTGGTTGTTTGGTTGTCTTAAGTGTCTTTTGTTCCTTGCTTTCTGATTTACTGTTTGGTTTCTTTGTTTGTTGGTTTGTTAGGTTGTAGATAGTGTTTTTGTTAGCTTGTTTGCTCTTCATGAATGCCATTTTTATTGTACTAGCGGGTTTAGATTTTTCTTGCGTTTTTATGGCAGTGGTAGTTATTTTTCAGGAACCAAACCCAGTACTCCCTTGAGGATTTCTTGTAAGGGTGGTCGTGTGGTAGTGAACTCCCGCAGTTTTTGTTTGTCTGAGAAATATACTATTTGCCCCTCATTTCGGAAGGATAGCCTTGCAGGGTAGAGTATTCTTGGCTGGCAATCTTTGTCTTTTAGTATTTTGAAAATATCATCCCATTCCTTTATAGCTTTTAGGGTTTGTGATGAAAAGTCTGATGTTAACCTGATTGGGGCTCCCTTATAGGTGATTTGACGCTTCTCTCTTGCAGCTTTTAAGATTCTCTCTTTGTCTCTGAGTTTTGCCAATTTGCCTATGACATGTCTTGGAGAAGGCCTTTTTGGGTTGAATACATTTGGAGATCGTTGAGCTTCCTGGATCTGAAGATCTGTGATTTTTCCTATACCTGGGAAGTTTTCTGCCACTATTTTGTTGAATATGTTTTCAATGGAATCTCCATTTTCCTCCCCTTCTGGAATACCCATGACTCGGATATTTGAGCGCTTATGGTTGTCTGATATCTCTCTCAGATTTTCTTCCATGTCCTTGATTCTTTTTTCTTTCTTTTTGTCTGCTTGTGTTATTTCAAACAGCCCATCTTCAAGTTCAGAGGTTCTCTCTTCAACTTCGACAAGCCTGCTGGTTAAACTCTCCGTTGTGTTTTTTATTTTGCTGAATAACTTCTTCAGTTCAGCAAGTTCTGCTACATTTTTTTTTCAGGACATTGATTTCCTTGTAAATTTCCTCTTTCAGATCCTGTATACTTTTCCTCATTTCATCATGATGTCTAGCTGAGTTTTCTTGTATCTCATTCAGTTTCCTTAGAATTATCACTCGAAATTCCTTGTCAGTTATTTCAAGGGCTTCTTGTTCTATAGGATCTAGAGTATGAGATTTATTAACTTTTCGTGGTGTACTTTCTTGATTTTTTGTATTTCTGGTGTCTTTTTTTTAGTGTTTATTCATTGTGGCAGGGGGTTTCACAGTCCACCGGTTTGAGACTAATGACTAACTAGGATGTTGCTGTGGTTGCCAATTTGGTATGGCTCCCGCCGTGACTGCTCAGTTGGCCTCTAGTGTCTTGTGTGTGTGGTTGCCTCGGGTCTTGGGCTTCTCCGGGGATCCACCTTTCTGGTCAGCTTGGACTCTGCTGGGCTGGTGGATCACGTACCACAGGGTGTGTGATCTCTGTTGAGCTTTCACTTCCTGTACAGGACTTCTCCCCGTTCCGTGTGCTCTGGCCCAGGCTGTTAGATCGTGTAGTGGCGACCCCACCGGGTGTGTGGTTTCTGTCGAGTCTCCGCCTCCCTGGCCGCACGTCTCCCCCCTCTGTGCACACTGTGCTGGGCTGGGGTGTGTCTTCTGCACACCTCGTCTATCAGCTGGGCCTTCAAGACCCTGCTCAGCACCGCCTCGCCCAGGAAGTCTACCAGGTTTCTGCTAGGCACAGACGACCGGTCTCTCTGGGTGCCTTGGTAGCACTGTGTAGATCTTTCTCGGGTCTTGTTCACCTTTGTATCCCCCGGGTATAAACCGAGTCTAGTGCCCGCCTGCAGCCTGCTCTCCAGCAGGTTCAAGCGGACCTGGGAACTCTCCTACCACACTATTCCCAACCAGAAATTCGTTAGGCTTTTTTCCAAACTGGTGGTCGCAGAGATGGTATCTGCCTCCCAGTAACAGGAAGTTTACCGGGGCCGGAGTCCAGGGTGTGGTGGAGTGACAGTCGGCCCACCCGTACTTCCTTGCCCTCCCAACACTGGTCGGGACGCCCCACACCCCCAGACCCGCCAGAGAACCGGGGAGGGAGTGGGAGAGGAGGCCGGCCCGCAGGCTCTGGAAAGCCCCGCGCCAGGCCAAGCAAATGGGCTCAGTGATGGCCGAGCAGGGCGGAGCTGCCTGCACCTGGGAAAATGGAGGCAGCACCGGGCAGTGAGTGGCCTGGTGGTGCAGGCGGGAGCCGCGTGGGCATCCACCCCCCGAACAGAGCTGTGCCAGGGATCACTCACAGTGCTGTGCCAGGTCGGGTGCTCGCTCTCTGTCTCTGGTTTGCCGCCTTTCCCAGTTCTCGGCCGCTGCCGCCTCGGGCTGTTCAGTCGCGGCGCGGCTCGGGCGTTCCCAGGAATCTTCTTTAATGCCGGTCTGAAACCTCGAATCCTGAATAGGGCAGCTGGCCACCTTCAGCGCGGCCTCAGCCTCCGGGATCCTGGCTGCTTCCACAGCAGCCCTGGCGCCGTGTTCCCTGTTTCAAGACTCGCTTTTGCAGCTAAGAATCAGTTCTTTTCCTGCTCCACACATCAAAGCTGTTGCCTGTAAATGAGGCAGCCTCTCCTGCCGGTGGCAAAGTGGCGTTGAGCCCCCACGACCGGCCAGCAGCTGTAGTCCTCCCTTAAGAGATGGTGAGAGGAAGGTCCACAAGTTTCCCGGCTGCCTGAGGCCCAGTGGCCGCCTTTTACACCTCAGCTACTCCGCGCCAGCCGCTGCAGCCGCCGCCATCTTGAAACTTCAAATAAATATTTAAATACTAGTCAGCAATACAACTATTTTTTATTTTACCTGAATTTTGGATATTGACTAATGTACCAAAAAAAAAAAAAGGAACATAAGGCTTTACTCTCATTTGTTCATTTATTCATTCTTTCTTCCTTTCATTTATTAAATACTCATACCTTTTTAGCATATTCAGTACCTACCATGTGTAAGGTTTTATGGGGTATTCATAGCATTTTAACATGTGATCCTCCCATTTAAGGAAGAGAGATTGAAATAATGATCATCATGATATTTGCTATTTAATTGTCATCATATTCTAATAAAATGTGAATTAGTGTCATACCCAAAAGAGTTGTGGTTCAGGAAACAAACTCCTATTGGCACTATTCCATTTCATTCACCCCCAGCTAAGCAGATCCTTACAGAGCCTTCCCATTCATTCAAAACTCATTCTTAAAGCCTTTCATCATGCCAAGATGTAAAAGCCAAAACATTTTAAAGTACCCCTCTTTCTAAAAATTTGGTGTTCAATGTGGATTTGAATATCTAAAATAGGTAATGCATCAGAAGGAGAGTTTAAAACAAAAATGGGATGAATGAGGATTGTTTTTTGATTGAAAGGGCCAAAAGGTTTTTCTGATATCCTTTTTTTGACTTTGACTTTGACATTGACTTTGCTGACCTTGTTTGAAATACCAAAGAGATGTCACCAAAATTACTTTCTTCATTTGAGAAAAAAATCCTGCTGGTTAATAGTGGGTAAAATCAGTTATTCCGAAATTGTGAATTAAGTCTAGGGTCCACAAACTATGATCCATAGACCAAGTCCTGCCTGCTACTTTGTAAATAAAGTTACACTAATTCTTTGTGTAATGTCTTTTGCTGCTTTTGTGCTACAATGACAGAATTGAGTTGTGACAGAGACCAGATGGCTAGCAATGTCTAAAATATTTACTATTTGGCCTTTAAAAAATAAGTTTGCCAATTTCTGGTCTAAGTCATCAGTCAGGTTCCCCCCAGAAAGCCATATGGCACTATCTGTGCACTCCCTTGCACCACTTCCTCTGAGAGGTTACCTGGGGAACTCTAATAGAACCCAGGCACTAGAGAGAAGAAGGGAATATTAATCTTGGAATCAGTTGTGAACTGGGCTTGATACCACCAGGAGGCTGATGATTAAACTTAACAAATTTCACTTGGATCTTTCTAAGGACAAAGGCCTTGAATAGTTTGGGCTCAAAGAACTCTTTCATGTAATAAGATAGATTTGTATAATTGAAATAAATTTAAATTCTCACTGTCCTGTCAGCTCTGAGATTGCAGGCTCCTTCTTCTCCTGGAAGCTCAGACTAAGTCTCAAACCCCTAGTCTCCCTCAACTCTTTGTTATAAGATTTCACGCATCCCTTTCCCTCAGAACATTTATCTCTGGTTGTTTTTATATACTCATATCTGTAATTATTGGATTTGTAATTAGTGTATTTGTCTGCAATACACTGCAACATTTACAAGAATGTCACCATATCCATTTCTTACTCCCTAACATACTACATTTGGGGGCAGAGAGTAGATCCGTAATAAATATCTGTTGACTGATATTTTTGGTCAAACAAGCAAGAAGTATTTATTGTTGCCTCCACGCACAATCTGAAGTTGCACATTCCTTTGTATCTTTTTTAGAGCCCAGCAATGGGCCTTGCATTTATCAGGAATTCAGTGATTGTCCTTTGATAAACTGAAAGCCCAACTAAGTTTGATCGAACAAAAGCTGACTAGAGCCACCATTTCTGGTACTCACTTCATAGATGATGATGTCACCTAGCAGCTCAAAGAAACTTGGTGACAGATGTTATTTTACATGAGTGATGGTATTTTCATCTCCTATTCATCAAAAATAAAAGGCCAGTGGACTGTTAAATAGCATGAACAAAACTACCACCAGATAGCAATTCCTTCCCTGTCACCCAGGAATCACTTCTGTTATATTTCAACAGTTTGCTTTGCCTTTCTGAATGTGCTCTTTGCAGACATTGAGATTACTGTAAGAATTGTAGTGGCAAATAGCACACTTGTGTCAATTTCCATGATAATAAAGGTTTGCAAAATAAGACCATCACAAGGAGACTAGGAGAATTGATGCTTATAGCAGCAGTGAGAAAGGAACTGTAGAAATTATTTATCTCCTGTTTATCAAAATATGTCCATGGAATAGTAGTGCTATAAAATGCTCCATGAAGGAAGACATCTATAAGCAAATGAATTTGGGAAAAACTGCAAAGAATGGGCCCATCTTGAAGACAGACAAAGTATGTTACTTTGTGCCAAGTTTCAACGAAGTCCTGTAGTTATAAAAATATAATACAATTTGGCTCAGACTGGTAGAGATTGCTAGTGCTCACTCATATCTGGGTTTTCCTACCTTTCCAGGGCAAATGGAAGATTCTCAGCCTCTTACCATTACTCAGGGTCCAATGACTAGCTCCAGCCCATGAAAAATGAGTAGGTGTGATGTGTGTCACTTCCATGCAGAGGCGGGGGCAACTCCTGCATAACCTCCCAGCCCTCTCATTTCCTATGAGGAGATCATGGACACCAGGCTGGTTTGAAGGCAGAGCCATGTGATGGAAGCGGCAGAGATCATTAAGTCCCCACCTGGAGGCCAGCTACCCCGGAAAATCTTCTCATTGCCATGGGATTTTGCACAAGCAAGAAACAAACCTTCTTCAAGTTAAGCTACTGAGATTTGGAAAATAATTGGTACCATAGCATAGCCTATACCAATACAATGTTTCCTAAACTCATTTGACCACAGCATTTTCTATTCTCATAAAAATAATTAATATCACAGAAAAATTATTACAGGGAAACAACTTGGGAATCACAATACCATCCGAAATAAAGTTTTGCCAGGAACCATGGCTGTAGCATTTTGAATTCTCAGCACAGTGATTCCTTAAATACAGTTCAGCATGTAAGAAAGATAGAGAAATAATCCAGACAGTCAATTCAAAAGTGTAATAGACGTATTAAAATCCAGATAATGGGGTTGGAAATCGAAAAACCTGAGTTCTCTCTGCTTTTGCTTTCCCCACTAACTTTCTCAATTTTGTTGAACAAATGTTGTCTGTTCCTTCCACAATTCATACAACAAGCATTTATTGAATGCATCCTGAGGGCACCGCATGTCATGAGACACAGTTTGTGATCTATACTCTACCTCCTTCCTCCCTGATAACCATCCTGGTAGGCTGTTTTCTCCACCAAAGCATGCATTGCCTGTCTTAGTCTCTTGGCATTTACCTCAAACTTCCCTGTGTTGATAGATATCCATTCACTTCTGCAGAAGAAAGACTTAAATGATGTGGCTTACCACACCTCCCAATGTTTAGGTTGCTATGCCCGGAAGCCCAGAACCTTTGCCATAGCTGATTGCATCATGATCACTGTGGAGCCAAAGGTTGCAGCAGCAAACCACAGGGGAATTGGAGCCATCTGGTGACCTGTCTTGAGAGCCCTTCCAGCAGAGACACTGTACACTGGATTCCAACCAGAGGCCCAAATACACCTTCTCTCTTGAGAAGCTTGGAAGTCAGAAAAATAGCCAAGCAAGTGGTAGCAAGAGAAGAAGCAATGCAATCAGACTGGAAGCTGAGATCAAGACAAGAGATAAAACTATGGCAAAAGCTTGTGAAAAGTCTAGCTTGTTACACAGCTGGAGATGTATGGAGCCAATGAAGCTATGTATGGTGCAGCTTGAGTGATGCTCCAGATCTCCATGGCTCCTTGCTGTGACATCACTGAGACAGTGGCCTGAATGTTCTCACGCTTCCTCTGAGGCAACCTGAGCCCATCACAATCCTTTGGCTCCTGAAGGAGGCTTGCTGCTACTCATCAAACTCGTATTCCAATTTGCTTGAGGGGAGTGACTGGTGCTAATCATTTTATTAAGCCCTCCGTCATGTTAACCACAGAGTTATGCATGTAGTAGATGAAAACTAATTAACTTCAGAAATATTTACTGAGATACCTATTCAGCCTCAGCTGCAGACAGCATTTAATGGGGCAGAAAAGTTCTGGATTCCTGGAGTTCATATTCTAATACTAATTCTAAGTCCAAAGCTTGATTAGTTGGGTGAGGAGACTATTAAGCACAGTTCCTGGTAACATGGGAAAACTATTTTAACGTGGAAGGCAAGACATGAATCACCTAAAGAACCATTTGTACCACTTGGAGTCAAAATCTTCCTTCTTTGATAACTACTATTTATCAAGCTCCTACTATGTGCCAGGCACACTACTGGGTACTTACAAGTGCTCCCTAACTTCATCCTGCCAAGAAGGTCATCTTTCCTATTTCCCAGGTGAGGAAATGGAAGTCCAGAGAGTTTAAATAATTGCCCAAAGCCTCACAGCGTGTGGGTCACAAAGCCATAATTCAAATTCTGTTTTTCCTGGTTTTTTCTAAGTTCATGCTCTTCTGACTGTGCTACGATTAGAGAAAAAGGATGAGCTTTTTAGCCATGGAACAGAGAAGTGACAGCCGGGGTGGAAAAGTACACTGTTGTACCATATTTTTACTCTATGCAATTCATAGTAATCTGACAGCAGAAGATTATTTTCCAGAGTGAGTTTCTCATATAGGAAGGAAAGAAAAGTTATTCAAAAGTGGAAAAGAGATACTAAAAACCAGATAACTGGGTTGGAAATCGAAAAACCAGAGTTCTCTCTGCTGCTGCTTCCCCCACTAACTTTTTCAATTTTGTAGACCAAAATTACTATCAGATTCTACTCATATCTTTTTATTTCAGCATGAAAAAAAAAAAGAAAAAAGAATTGGCAAGAGCATACTGAATATTGTGTTTTAAGACAATTAAAAATATTTAATGGAAGGTAACTTTGTCCCATATATTCCTTTCTACAGAAATAGGTCCAACTGTTTGCCACAAAAAAAATTCCCTACATGCCATCACTAAAACCAATTTCTATTTATTATTGGGAAAGTATAACAAATCTGTGTCAACCCATTCATTCTATAATTGAAGTTGTAAAATGTGTTATGTTTACATGCTCTAATAATGTTGCAAAAAATTAAGCAATGAAAAATGCTGCAATTATTATTTCTTCAAAGGAGAAAATATGTGTAATCCTATAATAGAAGTCACAGTTGGACACTGGATGATATTCACATTTTAAGAATAGCAATTAATAACCAGAATAAAATTTTATGTTTCCACTGTGTTAAAGGTGAGCTTGTTTTAGGACTTAAAGTCTGTGAGGTATTTTTAGATGCTGCTGAAATCACTACACAACAAACATAAAATACTACCAATATTTATTCGGCAATAAACTTCAGCAATTATTTGGCAATGGAAATGAATGAAGCACTGACACATGCTTCAACGTGGATGAACCTGGAAAACATTCTGCAAAGTGAAAGAAGCCAAAGAGAAAGGTCTCACGTTGCTTGATGCCATTCATATGAAATATCCAAAATAGGCAAATTCATACAGATAGGAAGTAAATTCATGGTTTTGAGGGGACGGGGGGAAATGAAGAGTGACAGATAAGAGGCACTGTGTTTCCTTTGGGGGTGATGAAAATGTCCTGAAATTGATTAAGATGATGGTCGCACTACACTATGAATATACTAAAAACCAATGAGCTGTACACTCTCAATGGGTGAATCGTATGGTATGTGAATTACATCCCAATAAAGCTATAATATTAAAAAACATTTCCAACAGGGCCAAATGACAGCTTCTCCTTGAATTATTCTCATTTCTTGTGCTGAGACCGCACTCCTTCCTCTAGCTCCTGAGACGTGCCAGGACCCTACCCACACCGACCTTCAAACACATTTTCCTGCTCTTCCCACTACACGGCCTTCCCCTTCCTACCTCTGCTGCTGCCTGAAACCCACCATGTTTCCCAGACAACTCAAGAGTTTCCTTCCGTTAACTCTTGCCCTTGAACATCACACTGCAGCAGTCCTGTGACCAGAGGAAGCCTTATCTGACTCTCCAGAGTAATCCCTGCAGATCACTCATGATCGCTTCGTGCACCTGCACATTTACTTAAACTTGTATTGTTGAAGGTGTTTCTCCTCTTGCTTACCATGTTTCTCCAGCACATAGCACAGCACCTGGCATGTAATACATGCTCAATAAATATTTTAGAAATGAATAAGCTATTTAGTCAAACTTATTTTTTTATCATGAAAAGCCTCCACAAGTCCTTTTTCCTGTCTGTTTTTTCTATCAAAGAAATACAGTTACAATCTTAAAAACCTGCAAATAAACTGCTTATTCAGGGGTATACTAATGGTATACCATGGGTATTAACCAAACACTAAACAGATTTTTTTTTTAGTGATTTTTTTCCAGAAGATAGATGTCCTCAAGAAAAATAACCGATAGAATTGCAAAGACCACTTGTGGCTGAAAAAAAGAAACTCCTTTTCTTTATATGAACAATGTTTTGTTTTCTGTGCAAGTTTCCCTTCTGTTTTGTTCCAGGCATAGTCACTCAGCAAATATCTCCAGAGGATCAGCTGTGTACAGAAGAGGAGCACACAGAAGGGAGTTCACGCAACCTCATAACCTGCACATAGACTGAGTTCAAATACAGCCTCCTCCTCTGCAAGTCACTTGATGCCTTTAAGCTTCAGTCTCCTCATCTGTGCAAAAAAAAATAATACTAGCAACTTCGTGATTTTGTTCTGTGGACTAAATGAGACTCTGTGAAGCAGTTAGCGTAGTGCCTGATTAATACATGGTAGTGATGATGTTGGTAACAATAATTCATTCTACCTTCAAGAAGCTTGCAGGCCTTTGGGACAGGAGGTGGTAGTAAAAATACACCATTATAAATAACAAGATAGAAAACAATCTCACTGCCAGAAATTAATCTTACTTATAACTCTTGCAAAAAGTTCTCCAATATAACTATTTAAGAGTGTTTTCTATTACAAACAGTATTGTTTATAATCGATTATAAAAACAAATAACTAGGAGCAATTCAAATATTCACTAAGAAGAGATAAGTTAATTAAATTATGGTGTGTGCCCATATGATGTGATGGAATGTGGCTGTTAGAGATACGAAGCAGGCTGTTTAAAATCTGAGGAATTGTACAGCCTATTTTCAGCTCCTAAGGCTTTTGGTTTCATCTTTAATTAAAGAGAAAGAAGCTACGGCATTCCTGTCTATTCTTCAGAATTGCTCAATAAAAATATTTATACACAAAAATGAAGAGGAGATATAAGTTTTCAGTAGATATTTAAAGATTTTTTAGATATATTATTAAGTGGAAAGAGTGAAGAATAAAATACGTGCAACATAAGCACTCTTGCGTATATGAAGCTATATAAAAATAAGTACACAGAGTTGGCCACATCTAGTTGGAAGAATCAGGAAATGTTTTACAATGGATTTGGGTAAGTGGAGATGGAAAACTTGAGAAGTAAATTCTGGGTGGAGGAAGCAAGGATTTGGAGGCAGAACAGCTTGTGGACCTGCACAGGGAGAGGTAAGTGTTTGCAGTTGCCAGAAGCAGAGAGTCCCAGAAGATGCCTGAGTAGCTGGAGTTGAGATATGAGATGTGTGTTAGGCCACTGCATAGGACGTTAAATGCCATTAGTAGGCCTTGTGAAGTTGCAAGAGATTTGTGAAGAAAGTAAGAATATGATCAGCGTCACACATTAGGGATGGTTACACGGAAAGGCACGTAGACAGAAGTAGAGTGAGCAAAGAAGGAAGGGGGGCTGGTTTGTGCTCCCACAGTTGCCAGTTTTTCCCTCTGAATTTCACATCTGCTGTGTTGACACAGCCGCACTTCTACTTCCTGATATAATATGTTTGCTGCTTTCATATGAAATGTCACATGAACAGAGTCAGCAATTCCTTTCCAAAATTCCTGACAGATGTCCCACACATTCAAAAATCATTGATCTTCATCCAATAATCAAATTCTTGGCACATATCATTTTTCAAAGAAACGTTATTTGGCCTGTTAAATGAAAGGAAGTTAGATCATTAAAACATTTCTCAAAGTAATGCATTTTAAATGAAAGGCTTTTTTTTTCAGCCTTTAGAAAAAAGAATATCAAAAGTTAAACTGAAACGTCCAGGGAAAACTCAAATTAATATGTTAATTCTGTCAACCCTCAAAGTTCTGAGTCCAAGCCTAGATGTAAGACAGCATATGGTGATTTACTGCTCCCTAGCTATCATTTTAACTACATTTTTTGAAATCACAAAATAAATGTCTCAAATGAAGTTTTCATCACTCCCTCAATGTGAAATATGCAAGTCTTAGAACTTCTGTTTTGTTTTAAAGATCAGTTTATTATACTAGGAGCCATCAGTGATTTTTATTAAATGTGTCAAATGAGATTGAGCTGGGGAAATAGATGATGGATTAATATATAGTAATTTTGTCTTTATGGTGACAAGTTTAATGTCTGTGGACATTATATATTTCCTTGTTGGACGGAATTTATCCATAAAAAAGACAATGAACCTTTTGAATTATAGGTAAATAAAATTACATGGCTAAAATTCAATAAAACTCTTGAAAAAATTATGCAGCATCAACAGCTAAGATTTAAGTTTCCTATTTATCTGTTACTACTTGAGAAATTGCCATCAGTGCCTTGGTGAAGAAAAAAAATAAATGTCTGTGTATGAATGCTGAAGCAGGTCCATAAAAACCGGAATTTGCTCTGAGAGACAAAATTACACATATCCCAGACTTCCAGAGGTTAAAGAGTTTTAGAAAGTCCTTGTTTCTCAGAACCTAGCCTAGTGACAGCACTTATTAGGAGACTGGGAGATATTTATTAGGTGGATGGATAGACAGATGATGAGAGATGACTGAATGGACGGATGAGTAAGTACCGTTCCATCCAATGATTTTCTTTCCCTTTAAGAAGAATTTACCAATACAAATGCATAAAAGCATACAATATAAAAATATTGCATTCATCTTCACAAAAATAAACACAGTATCTATGTTTAACCCATATGATATTTTATATATTTGTGTATAACATTTATCTATGCTTCTATCCATGTACCACTGTCTCTAAACACACACCTACTACAACACCTTGACATATAGTTATTTCTATGTTTATTTTTTAAAACATTGTTAGAGATCGTTTTTGAAATACACAAATGCTAATTGTGGGACATACTAAAGGATAGGATAGGTATGAAATTTATTTTTAGTTTTAATAAACAGCTGATATTAACATCCTTAATGATTAAGTATTATAGGTATTACTAGTAAAGTTAGTAAAAAGATTAGAATTTTCTATTGTCACACTATATCATAACATTAATTTCATGTCAACATGAGCATCAAGAGAGATTATGTATGGTTCATTTTTTGTCTTTAATAAAATAAACGCTTTATAGTTATGTTATTGTTAATGCGGTACGTCAAGGAAAGATATAAAAAAGGCATAAAGATTAAAAAAATATGACGGCATTCTTAGAGAAACATCTCAGTTTTTATAATGTTGCTGAAATAGAGAATGAGGCAAGGTAAATGTTTCCCAATTATTACATAAAAATCAATGGATTTCTTATATATATAAGAAATAAGAAAACTTCATGGATAAAATATCCCAATTGTAATAATAGTAACTAATATAACAATATGTAATTATAAGGTAATACTTTATTATACATTATGTTAAAATATACAATGCAATAGATAATAAATTGATATATAATTAATAATAATAATAAAATACTAGCAATGTTTTTAGAAGAAATATATAGAAATATGAGAAAAGTTAGCAAACTAAAATAAATGTAAAAAATTAAACTATACAGGTTCTAGAGGAAAACACAAATGAAGTTCTCTATAACCTAGTATAGAAAAAGGCTTTGTATCTGTGACTCAAAGTTGAGTTGCAATAAAATAAAAGACTGATGCATTTGACTAGATAAAAATAATAAATACAAAAGCTTTTCCATGGAAAAAAACCATTATAACCAAAGTCAA
Source organism: Cynocephalus volans (assembly GCF_027409185.1). Taxonomy (NCBI): domain Eukaryota; kingdom Metazoa; phylum Chordata; class Mammalia; order Dermoptera; family Cynocephalidae; genus Cynocephalus; species Cynocephalus volans. The sequence goes on along the minus strand of NC_084461.1, from coordinate 138,303,814 downwards.
AACACAAATGAAAAATTAGGAGAAAATATTTGTAATAATACTACTAGTAGAAAGAAAGTTTAAACATCTGGGGGAAAAAAAATCTCAAAGAAAAACAGACAAAAGACATTTTACAAAAAGATTTTAGAACGGCACTTAAACACACAAAAAGATGTACAATTTCACTAATAAGAGAAATGCAAATTTCTCAACCATAAGAGTAGAAAAAATTCAAAAGCCTTATAATGTATTGGTAAGGCTATGGGACAACAGGCACTTTCATAAACTGCTGGGGGAAATTCAAGGGTACAACCCCAATAGAGGAGAATACACACAGGGGTAAAAAATTCCATATGTTTCTTTTGTTTGATCCAATAATTACATATCTAAGAATACACCCTAACATACACCTCCAACAATACAAAAATAAATATGCACAAGGTCATTCATTGCATTATTACATGCAATTGCAAAATATTGGAAATTATCTTAAAAGTCCAAACATGGGTGATTAGTTGAATGAACTATGGCACATACACAAATGGGGAGCCCAGCAGCTATAAAGAAGAATAAAAAAGACCACTATGAACTGCATGGAGAGTGATTTTCAAGATATAGTTAAGTAAACACAGCAAAGTGCAATAAAGTATATATAACATGCTACCTTTGCATAAGAAACAAGAGGAAATAAGAAAACATGTGTATCTGCTAATTTTTGCAAGAAGAAATACAGGAAGAGTAAAACAGAATCCAATGAAGTTGGTTCCCTATAAAGGGTGGAGAGTGGCTACAGGTTGGAAAAAATAAGGAATGGAGTGATCTTTCAAAACTATACCTTTTTTTGGTATTATTTTGACTTATGGAATTGTTAATATCCTACATATGCAAAAAATAAAATTAAATCAGCACACATGGGAGTAAAACCTGAAAGTAAATGCAAACAGAAACAACTATGAACTCAGCTGCATTTTAAATGACATAAATAACAACAATACTGAAGGGAACAAAGAAAACAAATGCAGGTAACTTTTTTTTTTAACTTTAAATTTTATTTCATTTTTAAAATATTTCATTTTATTTTATTTTATTTTATCAATATACAATGTAGTTGATTTTCGTGTCCCTTTACCAATTCCTCCCTCCCCCATCTCCCCCTCCCACCCATCAACATCATATCTGTTCACTAAATATGGTACTTTGAGTGTCTTTAGTCCAGCGAAAAATCATAAAACTAAAATCAAATCATGATCTATTTTTGAAAGGTTTGTTTTTTATAAATGTATGGTTCTGAAACTATTTTTTTGTGTATTGTAGAACTGAGCAGATGAGTAAGTGTGTTGATGTTGGGATCAGGGTTTCTGCTGTGAAAGAAGAAAGACTAAAATATGTGAAACTTGAAAGAATTATAAGTTCTCTCTTTTGTTTTAAAGATCAGGTTATTGCACTAGAAGATGTCAGTGATGTGTCAAGTAAGAAAGCTTTGGTACTGCATTGGTTTTGGAATATACACATATATATTGTGTGTATGGGTTCACAAATATATATGTATGCATATATATCTCCTTTTTCTGTCTGCTAAACAGGCTTAGGAGGAATAACACTCCAGTAGTAATGAGCTACCCAGAACCCAGATCTTGGTCATTAAGTACCATTTCCCAGCAAATAGAACCACAGATTCTTGAAGAAATGTCTGCTTTTAGGGCTGGAACATCTTGTGATGGAAAGAAAGGGAATATAAATTCAAATGATGATGAAGGCATGTGCAAAGGACACTGAATCATCTTCAAGCAGTTCTTACTGGCCAAGTCTGGAAAAATAGACTTATTTTAGCAGCAAAATAATTAACATCACTACGAAATTTTAACCTACCCCTTTACTCAGTAAATAAAGAATCCATGAGTCCATACTGATAATAAATAGATAAATTAGTAAATAAACAAGGGGAAAGTGAAAACTCTTCCTTGTTTCAGGATACCAACTGATAAATGTGGAAGCATTGTGGAGTTAGAAAATCATCATTCTGCAACCAAGTGAAGGTTGGTTCAGGCCAGAATCCTCAAGGATAATGGTCTTGATGCATCTCCTCAAAGATTGCTTCTTAGCTGCAAGGGTAAGAGTACTAAAAATCCAGTGGAAAAACTGGATGACAGCCTGACTCGTACCACAATTAGCAACAATTATGAAGGGAAAATAGGCATCAGGTGCCTTCAGATACCTGGGATGAACACAGCATCAGGTAGGGAGTATTCTGACTTGAAATGAGTGATGTGAATCTTTCTTATGAGGAACCATCTTCAAACCCAAAGTGCAGAACACTATAGAAAATAACTGGCCTGTATCTTCAAAAATGTCAATATCAATAAAAAATAAAGTAAATTTTAAAAAGAAAAAGACATGTCAATAAAATGTCATGAAAACCAAGGAAAGGTTAAGGAACTGTTCTAGAGTAAAGGAGACTAAAGAGACAGGACAAATAAAAATAATCTTGAATTACATCCTGTACTGGAAGAATAAAATGCTATAAAGAGCATTATTGGGACATCAGTGAACAAATTGAAACAGAATTTGAACATGGACTGTAGATTAGATAAAAATACTAACTCAACTATGAAGTTTCCTGAAGCTGATAAATTTACTATGATTATGTAAGAGAATATCCTTGTTCTTCCATGGAAATATTAAGAGATACATTGCATGCAACTATTCTCAAATGAAAAAAGTTAAGAATAGTAAAAATAAATCTTAACATCATCTTTTCAAATGAAATAAATGATACTCTTGAATAATAAAGCAAATGTGGCAAATGTTAAATAAAAGTGAATCTGGGTAAAGGGTATTCAGAGGGTTTTGTACATTTCTAGCAATTTTTCTGTATGTTTTAAAATATTTCAAAATAAAAGTTAAAAAAAGAGGATTCTATATGAAGTTGGAAAAAATATTCAGTAAGAAAAGCCAAAAAAAAGAAAAAAACAAAAAACTTTGAAAGAACAAAGTACCAAGGAGAGTCATGCTCTACCAAATATTGAATCTCATTATGAAGTTTTAAAAATCACAATGCTGTACTACTCCAAGGATTGATGAACAGATCAGAGGAGAACTAAAGCCCCATAAAAGACTCTATAATTACATATGTTAAGTCTGGAATTTCTACCTTTTGTCAAAGGATTCATATTTTTAATAACTAATGCTGGAACAATTTTCAAACTGAGAAAAATACTAAGCTAGATCCTTATCTGATAAATAACCAAAACATATTCCAGGTACAAATAAGCATGAACAGATGCACACACACACACACACACACACACACACACACACACACACACACACACAAATTGGAAGAAAAACATTAAAGAACAAATATCTAACCTAAGAATTAGGAGTGTCTTTTAAAAAATAAATACAAATTATAAAATATTAAGAAAAATAACAGTTATTCTGACTTAGAAATTAGCAACAACTGTATGTAAAAAATGCCACAAATAAAATTAAAGGCAAATAAAAAATTGGAAAAAAAAATTCATATCAGTTATGGAAGATAAGGGTTTAATCTTAAGATTTAAAGTCACTCAATATAAAAATGGGCAAAAGACAAAAAGAATCAATTCTTAAAGAAGATATAATAATGGCCTACAAATCCCTGAAAATATGTTCAAACATTACAGTAGTCAAAGGAATAACATTTAAATACTGATATAATCTTCCATTGTTAAATTCGCAATATTTTAATAGAAAAACTGACAGTGTCCATGTTGAAAAGGGCACAGGGAAATATGCATTATAAAAACAAAAATGCAAGGAGAAGTTAACACAAATGCTCTTGGGTAAAATTTGATGACATGTATCATGAGCTTCAAAATTTTCTAACCTCATCTTGATTTTAAATTCTACTTCCATCAAACCTGAAGGAAGACAGCAACATTCGAAAAACACCTAAATGTCCAGCTATATAGCAATGGAAAAATCACCATTTACGGCCATATGAGGGGACTTCAAAAAGTTTGCGGAAAAATGAAATTAAATGGTAAAAATAAAAAATATAAACTTTATTTCTCAACATAAGCTCCATCAAGTTCAAGACTGTTTTGTAAGTGAAGATACTAGCCATTTAGTCTATCCCTAAAGAACTGAGAGTCCTGGGAATTTAACTGTGTCAGTATAGCCTTTCTTACATTATTAACTGAAGAAAATGGGGACCCTTTAAAGGTGTTTTATGATTGGGAAACAAAAAGAAGTCAGAAGGAGCCAAACCAGGACTGTAACGTGGATGCCTAACAATTTCTCAAAGAAACTCACAAAATTACCCTTGTTTGACGAGAGGGATGAACAGGAGTGTTGTTGTGGAGAACTCTGGTGAAGCTTTCCCGGGAGGTTTTCTGCTAAAGCTTCGGCTAACTTTCTCAAAACACTCTCCTAATAAGCAGATGTTATTGTTCTTTGGCCCTCCAGAAAGTCAACAATTTTTGAGGAACATCCCAAAAAACTGCTGCCGTGACCTTTGCTCTTGACTGGTCCACTTTTGCTTTGACTGGACCACTTCCACCTGTTGGTAGCCATGGCTTTGATTGTGCTTTGTCTTGAGGATCACAGTGGTAAAGCCATGTTTCACCTCCTGTTAAAATTCCTTGAAGAACTGTTTCAGGGTCTTGATACCACTTGTTTAAAATTTCCATTGAAAGCTCTGCCCTTATCTGTAGCTGATCTGGGCACAACAGTTTTGGCACCCATCAAGCAGAAAATTTACTTACCTGTAATTTTTCAGTCAAAATTGTGTTAGCTGAACCAATTGAGATGTCTATGGTGTTGGCTATTGTTTCTGCTGTTAATCGTCGGTCCTCTTCAACTAGGGCCTGAATAAGATTAATATTTTCCTTGCATATTGACGTGATGGTCTGCTACTGTGGGCTTCATCTTCAACATTGTCTCATCCCTTCCTAAAACTAGTTTTCCGTTGTAAATTGCTGATTTCTTTGAAGCATTGTCCCTAACTTTTTGAAAAGCATCAATGATTTCACCATTCTTCTACCGAAGCTTCACCATATATTTGATATTTGTTCTTTCTTCAATTTGAGCAGTATTCATGTTGCTACGATAGGGGTTCTTTTCAAACTGATGTTTTATCCTTAGCGCTTCAAACTAGATCCTGTTTAATACATGTTAGTGAGAATGTATTCTCATGCAAAAATTTTTGAAAACCATGCACAGTTTTTTCATAATATGCAGTTTCCATGAACTTTTTGAATACCCCTCATATATTAATAGGATGAAATGCTACAAAGCCATTAAAATAAAGCTCTAAAGGATATTGAATGATATGGAAAATTCTCAGGATATACTGTCAACTAAAACATAAAATTCTCTCTCTGCATATATTAATGGATCTTAAGTTAGATCTTAACTTAAAGAGATATAACTCTAGAGATAAAGATAAAGATGTAGATATATATGAATGTACATATATCCTGAAGGATATGTAAGGATAATCACTGAAGTGCCGTAATTGACTTCAATAATGATAGTGGGATTATGAGTCATTTACATTTCCTTCTCTATAGAATTTTGAATCTTTCAAATTATCCACACCAAAATGGTAATTATAACACATGAAAAATTCTAGAATAAAGTTTCAAATATAGCTCTTAAAAATGACATGTGTACTATCAACTGCTACTCTGTAATAACACATTAACATATGAAAAAGGATATAAAGTCAAATATGCAAAAATTGAAGTAGCATTTTTGATAGGATGGTGAAGAAAATTTCTCATGAATGTTTACAATTCTGCTGCTACATTGTCTCTTTGATTTAAAAAATAATGATCATCCACTAAAAGACTATATGATGCCTGGCGATACATTGTCATAGGAACAAATAGAAATTAGAGACAAAATACATAACAAATATATTGAACATATACAGTTTTTATAACATACAGTTGACAGTGACATATCTCTCCTCCCTTAAATTCCTAATGTGGTTCAATAAACACGTAATAATTGAGCCCCATCTCCTTGAAAGGTTAAATATATTTTAGAATATTTATGGGTTTTTTGTTCATTTGTTTGTTTGGCAGCTGCCGGTATGGGGATCTGAACCTTTGACCTTGGTGTTATAACAATGTGCTCTAACTAACTGAGCTAACCAGCCAGCCCTAGAGGACTTTTGTCTTTGTATCCACAATTAAAATGGAACTTTTTTGGATACAGAACTACAGTCTGTTATAAATGGGGGTAGTATTTTAAAAGTTATTAATTTGCTTTCGTCTTCTGCCTTCCTGTGTATGAGACCTTTGTCCAAGTCTTATCAAAACATCCATCTGTTGGTGAGAGATCCAGATTTACAGAAAAATTGCAAAGAAGGAACAAGGTATTATTCAGATTTTTACATTTAAGAATTATCCATATGATTTTTCATGTAGTGGATCAAACATCAAGTCTAGAGAGCCCAACATATATATATATGTATCTCCCATGTTATAGACCAGTGTTCAGCAAAATTGTCTTTAAAGGCCCATGTGGCAAGTGGTTTAGGCTTTATAGGACATACAGTCTCTGACATAATTGTTGAACTGTGCAACATAAGATGGGGAGGTGTAGGGGTCTTCTGTCCCCCTGGTCTCCAAGGCAGAATTCCTCATTACCAGAGAAAGTTGAGGTTTGCCCTGGGGGCAGGAGGGTCTTCTGCTACCCATATGGTGTACTTAGAAAAGGTCCCTGGCAAATTCCCTGTAAAATTCTGGAATGTGGTTACATCGAATTAAACATGGTAAACCATTATGCTCAGATGGAAGGTTTAGTTTATGACTCAAAACACTCTCACTCCCAAGTGGCATGGACTCTAAGTTCAGAGCCAGTGCTGAGGCAAAACGCTCCATAAGGTGGGGATAAATTTATAGAAGGCAACCCTCCTGGAGTGACAATGATGAACAACACCACCATTTTGGACCTACTGAGCAGGTGCAGGGACCAAAGGCTTAACTGAGCGTGTGCCCGTGATGCAACCAGGAAGAACAGAATGGACCACCTCCAGTGACACTGACCTGTACCCCTTAACTCTTTTCCCTATAAAACACCCTGAACAGTTTCCCTTGGGGGGCTAGCTTTACTGTAGCTATCCACTACTGCATAAATCTACCTCCTCTTTTAATAAAATACTTCTTGCTTTAAAAAAAAAAAAGAAAAAAATTTTTAGAAGGCAACACATAGACTTGGGCATCTTTAGCAAATAAGAGTCAACATGGGTCCATCCAGCCATAAAGTTTCACGGAATATTTATGAAGCCAAAGGAGACCAGGATACAAGTCACGCTCCTCACAGACCATAACACCAACCTTTGGTGGATGATTGGACTCCATCTCAGCGAACTCTTAAACAAATGAGGAATTCTTCTCTGGAGACCAAAGTAAGGTTCATGGATCTGCTGCATCCCTCAGAACTTGTGATAAATTTAACATTTCAGGCCCGCTACACCTATTTAATGCATTTTAGCAAGATCCCAGGTGATTGGTAAGCCTCGTAAAATTTGAGAAGCACTGATCGAGGCCACAGCCCTCAACTCCTACCTCCAGACACTATCTCAGGAAAGGAAACGGAGGAGAGGGCAATTGAATTGCTGAACACTTTTACTCAAGAAAGACCAAAACCTTTACTGGCGAACTGGGGGAAATTCTTAACTAAATGTCCAATGTCATTTAAAGCTTAGGCCAAATTGTAGGTTAGCATGTCAGCAAGAAAGGCATAGCATGGTGTGACTCTAGCAGGTAAGGTCTTTAGTAGGATCTGAAATCGATGAGCAAGAACTCATATAGTAGCAATCCTGTGCTCACATTAGTGTATCCACTGTGGAGATTCGAGTGAGAGCTAACTTTATGTCTCTACCCAGTGTCTCAGGGCGAAGGGGGCAGGTATTGGAGGAAGCTAGTAATTTCCCCTTCTGCATCCTGAAGGACAATTGTCAAAAGAGACCAGTGGAAATCAAACAGGGACTTTCTCACCTGAACAAGATACTAAGGTCAAATTCTTCTTCCACTATTTATGAGCTGTGTGACCTAAGCATAAGTCACTTAAACTGTCTAAGCCACAGTTTACTGATCTATGGTGTGTAAATAATACAAATCCACAATCCATAGCCCACAATTCTGAAACCAAAAGCTCTGAAAAACAAAAGGTTTTCAGAACTTATTTGGTAGCAAACCTGACCTGACATAAACTCACCTGGTAATAAAATGTGACCTGAACCAACATGTGACTATAGATAATCTTTATTGTGTGGGGGATGATGACTTACACATTTCACGTGTCTTATTGACATGTTAACATGTTGGCAACAAAATAGAACATGTTTTGCTGCATAAGACCCCACTAGGATAAATACATACATACATACATATATATACACATACATACATATATATATATATATATATATATATATATATATATAGTATTATCTTTCTAAAATTAAGAAATTCTAAATTCTGAAACACATCTGGTCTGAAGGATTAGGGATAAGGGATTGAAGATTGCAAACCTATGCAATTTACTATCACAGGACCATTATAAGGATTTTATATATAAAGTAGCTAGGTCAATGTCTAGAATAGAGAGGATGTCCAAAAAATATTAATTTCCTTTTCCCTCTGTCGCTTTATGTGTTTCTTAAAATCCACCATGGTAAAGACGCATAAAAATGCATGTTTCTAATTATCCAAATTTTTAATGTCTTTCACTAAGATATTCAGGATGATTATGACTCTGTTTGGTAAAGAAATGAAACAGAGCTTAATGAAGCTGTGTGAATGAGCCATAAACATAAAAAAATCCATGATAATATACATCAGTAACAGCATTTTCTGGAAAGGGCAGTAATGAGTAATAGACACAGATGTGAGCTTTGGTATCAGACAGATCTGGATTCAAATCCAGCTCTACTTCAGACCATCTGCATGACAGCTAGTAAGTTAATTGCATAAGTAAGTTAATTTCACTGAACCTCAGTTTTCTAAGCTGTAAAATAGATGTTAGAATTGTACATCCATTCCAAGTTTAGCCAAATATTAAATGAGATGATGTATATAGAGCACTTAGCACAATGCTTGTCAAATTACTGTGTGGTAATAGTAATAATTTAATAACTGAAGCTGTCATTATTACAGATTAAAGTTACAGTCAGCTAGATACTATAATCACTTAGATACCATAATTCATTAGACACCAACTGTCTGAAAAATTATTTCAGTCCCACATTTGATTATGCATTGACTAACAATATATTTATAAATTAATTTGTACATTAATTGGCTTTTAACACTAACAAACAGGTTGCAAGAGCTGCCTAACATGTTTTGACATGTTAACAGCTATCAAACATATTCTCACACTAAATTATAATTTTGTAAATATTTAATCTGTCGAAAGCTACCAAATAATTACTGTATTAGACTTCCAACTGTAAAATCTTGACCTCAAGATTAAGATACTGTTTAATAAACAGAGAATCTAATTGCTACTTTGTTTAAAATCTCTATAACAAGCCCAAAGTTATATTAAGTACCATTTACTCACTCCATCTAAACTTGGGGAAAATTAAGAAACCAATGACACATATTTGATTTTACACATTAGCACATTTTAATTAAATGTCTCAGAGTCTATAATAAAATATGTGGGTCTAATTAACTAACTCATCAAGCTTGTAAGTGGACCAAAGAGTAAAATATTTGAGTTTTAGCAAAGCAAGATCATTAAAAAGAAAAATTTGCCAAAACTTGTTTGAGTCTATATGGAAAAATATCTATTTTGTCTATGCTGATTCTTGGCTTTTGCAAATAAACATTCCTATTTACAGAAGCCTGAGCGTGTGCATTTCAAAGGTAGTAGGTTAACAATACAGACAGATGTTAGCCTATGAACAGACTGTATAGATTCAGAAATTCAGTGATGTCAGAGCAAGCCATAACCCAGAGGACCAGTTAGACCAGTTCAACACAGCAATAAAAGCCTGCCAAGGAGAAGCTGGCAATTCTTAAAGATCTACATAGAAGATAAGAATCCAAAGAAGCAAGTGGATTGTTGGCAATATCTGGGCCAGCCATAACCTGCTTGTTCCTTTATTCAACTATATTGTGTGTCTAATCTGTGCTGAACATTGTATTAGCAATTAATTTCCAGGAGGTCTAGCATCAGGGAATATGGGGACTGAGATACAGGAGCATGATCCGGAGAACATGTGGAGTAACATCCCCCAAAATCTGAGCTAGGAGACCAAGAAGGGCCCACCAATAAAATGAAAATAAACCCAGAATCCCAAAGTAGGAGGATGGGGTCCTAGCCTCTGTAGGAACTCCCCCAAAACACATATATTTCTGGTGATTGTGAAATAAGCGATGCTCAGTTTCCTAGAGTCTAGGTCTGAGGCCGCTCCTCTGAGTCTCAAACAACTCCCTGGGAGCTCAGTCCCCTCCACTGGGCACTGAGCTAGAAGAGAGTTACTGTTGCATGTTGCACCTATTTTCAGCACAACGCAGGAAGATACAGACCACAGGAGACAAGCTTGATCAATTTCAGTAGTTGAGCACACACAATAAAAAGGAGTTTGGCTCAAATCACCCTCCACTGGAGGCACTGGAGAGTACTAAGTATATTTTAAGTATACTTGGTGTATATGCTGGAATTTGACTGCTGTGCTGGTGCCAAAAGAAACAAACAGATCATGAGGAGCAAGGCTAATAGTTACATAACCAGGAACCACCCCTTTAGTTGAATATTCATAGATAGCATGAACTTTCATAGATAGCATGAACATATACAGATAGCCAACTATAAAAGGTGGAATCTAGAAAAAAACCAGCTGCTGTTCGCTCTTGAGCCAGCCAGTACTTTTCCTGTGAAGTGTGTATTCCTTACTCTTTTGCATTAAACTTGCTTTTGCCTTTTACTTTGATTCTACTCTTGAATTCTTTCCTGTGGCAGAGTCAAGAATCTGGTAGGGGACAGGGTTGAATCAGGTATGTGACCTCCTCAGACTCTCTCCTCCAGTAACAACTGGACTGCACAAGCTTGAGAATCCCTCGGCTGAGGCAGTGTTCAACGACACCCCAGTACACTAGGTTTCCATTTTAAAGCTTAGACTAAGACAGACTCCATTTATTTATTTTTTCCCAACCAGGTAATACAGCCCAAATTGAAGGGTAAAAATCTAGGAATACATTTTTGTGTTTTATCTTGGGGTGGTGGATGTTAGGGAAAATGATTTCTCCTTTCTCATGTCAAGTGAACAGAACAAAATTTTTCTGGCTTTCAGCTATAGTAAGTGATTAGATACATGACATGGCTCAGTAAAGTGGTGCAGTTTCATTTCCCGAGAGGAAGAGAGGTTTAAATCCACCAGACAACGCATTTGTAACAAGCTTACAAGTGCTTGGGAGCATGCAATAGCTATCTACCTTGCTTGAACAAGTTAGTGAATAAAAGAAAGGCTTTTGACCTCAAATGAAAAAAAGTTAAAGGGATTTGTCATTTTGACTTTGGTACTGAATTCAAAATCAATGCCAAGATAGAAAATGCCATAATGCATATAAATGCTGTCAGTGACCTTCTTTAAAAAAATGGGGTGAAATATTAGCAGTCACTGAATGAATTTGGGTCTTACCCATGATCAAATAGGGTTTCTTCTTTCCAACAACACCATATAATGATAATAATAGTAGCAGCTCACACTGATTGTTTAATCTGTACACAAAAATTGTGCTAAGGGCTAAATCTGCATTTTCTCATTTGATCTTCACAACAGCCACTTGAAGTACATGTCATTCTTACCCTGGTTTTTCAGATGAGGAAAGTACATATATGACAGACTATGTAACTTGTAACCCAGGCACATCTGGCACTGAAGCCCATGCCCTCAAATACTGATTGTACCATCATACTAAGATAGGGTGTGCTCAGTTTCCCTGGGTTCGGGCTTCAGGCCACTCCTTTGGGTCTCAAACCACTCCCCTAGGACTCCACCCTCTCCTCTGAGTCCTGAGCTACTGTTGCTTGATGCACCTATTTTGGGCACCAACACCTGGAGATTGAGACCACAGGAGGTAGACTTAGGTAATTCTAGTGGCTGAGCATGCTCAGTAGAAAGGAGTTGGTCCTAAGAACGACCTTCCACTGAAGGTGCTGGAGAGCACTTGGCACATTTTAAGAGTATTTGGTGGAATTTGACCGATGAGTATGCTCCAAAGAGATCACCTGAGCATGTGCAAGTCTATGTTACATAACTGGGAACCACCCCCTTAGTTAAATATTCATTAGATATCATGAATATGTATAGAGAGCCAAACTATAAAAGTAGAATCCAGGAAGAAGGTGGGGTTGTTGCTCATTCTTTCTGTAGCCACCCCACACTTCTCCTGTGAGGTGTATATACTATACCTTTTTGTGTTAAACCTGCCTTCAGCAGGCTGCTGCTCACTCTCTTGAACCAACCTGCACTTTGCCTGTGAAGTACGTATTTCTTATTTTTGTACTAAACTTGTGGGGGCTGCTGCTCACTTTATAGAGGCAGCCTGCACTTACCCTGTGAAGCGGGTATTGCTCATTCTTTACATTAAACCTGCTTTTGCTTTCTACTCCAACTCTGCTCTTGAATTCTTTCCTGTGGACCTCCCCATACCACTCCTCTGGTATCAATATCACTGAATAGCCCAGAAAAAATCAGAGAGGTGCTACCTAATTACATATGTGGGACCAGAGCCCAAGAGACTGAGTAAGCCCAAGAAGCTGCCTGACTAGTTTAAAACCAACCTCGACATTAAAAAACAGAAAATGAAAAACTGAAGACTCCTCTTGAAAGCTACCTAATTTTCATTTTAGTGTGATTTGATTTCCTTCCTTGCCATCTTTCTTAATTCTGTTAGAATACCCTCAGTGAGATACAGACTTGGCCCAAACTGTCCTAACGCAAGCTAGAAAGCAAGATCAATTAGAAGCCCACTGGGAGGAGGAAAGAGAGGAAGTAGCTGAATGCAGCTACGGCCAAGACAGTATCAGGATCCTTCTCAACTGCTTCAGATGTCTTTAGTGTCAGTTCCTTCCTGAAACGCTGTAACTCTAGAGTCAATTTCCCATTAACCAACTGTGAATTCTCCACTCTGCAGATCTATCTTGAAGTCTTTGAAGCTTTACACCCAAAGTGGCTCCAGTCTCCACCTAGCCTACCTCAGGGCTGCTGATCCCTCTTGCCCGTTAGCGTTTGCCACATGACAGTGAAAGAACGCCAGCTAACCAGACTGCAGTTCCCCTAACTCCCTAGTCACTCCCCTACTGGAAAGCAATGGTTGTTCTTTCATCTATATTTAGGTCTCTGCCACAACTACCCTCCCAGTGCCAGAGGCAGGAATGGGGACAATCTGGGGAACAGGGATTAATTCAATTCGACTAGAGACAAGAATGTATATGTTTATTTATTTTAACAGGTAGGCTCATTCACACAGTTTATAGAGCATTCGTACTACATAAAAATGGTCTAAAATTCGTTGAAAAGATGGCATGACAAAAGCACGAAAGAAGACGCAGCACCAAACTCTGCTTTACCTAAGTGTTGTTATTTATTTTTTTCCCATTTAAGACACAGCATGGAAGAGTTGAAAGTACTTGGCTTTAAGGCAAAGCTGATCTGGGTTTGAGTGCGGCTTCCAACTTCTAACTGGCTAGGTGCCCTTAGGACAGTTACTACTTCTTTCTGTCAAGTTGCCTAGTCTGCAACAGGGACAATAATAATACTGACCTTATGGGTTATTTTAATGATTCAATGAAAATAAATGAAAAGCACCTCACATAATACTAGGAACATTGCGGTTTCTCAGTAAATGAGAGGGATCGTCATTATTATTAATAGTAATAGCAGCAGCAGTATTATTACTTCTACTACAACTAGTAGTAATAGGAGCAGTACAGTGACGGCAGCAGCAGTACTGTTATAGAAAGGACCGAGTTACAAGTGTTCATACACCTTGAATAATAGTTACCACCAAACACAAATATTACATTTAAGAACTACACATATTTATATATTTTTAAAATATGCTTTGCCTCTAGCTATGAATATCAAATATCATCTTGCCCTGAAATAAAGACTGGCATAAGTAATTAAGATGCTTTCCATTCATTTCTTCTTTGAAGACACTAATTCAAGAGAATTGCTTAATGTTCTTTTCCTTAACCTATTTAAGCATTCAAAACATGAATGACTACCCTGAGACCCTAATAACATAAGATATAAGATAAGGCCACTTGCTTTCGAATTAAAATAAAATCTATGTTTCTATCTTTGTTCCTAATATAGTGACTAATAGAGCCCTAATGCTTTGATCTTCCACTTGAAAACTATCAAAACATCTTTAATATGCAAATCAAGGCAGGAGCTTGTGGGGTCATCCACAGCAGGTTTTTTCCCCCTCATAATAGTAATTGGAAAATCTATGGGGGCCCTGAGGATTATTACTTTAAAAATAATTCTATCACTAACAAAAATCCACTAGCTTACACTTAGTCACATTTCAAAATGAAATTTAGATATTAAATAGTATTGATTTCAGTTCAAAAGCTGCTTTGACCACCTCTATATCAATCCCCCTGACTTGGAATGGGGATTGGTGGAAATCATTAAGTCACTTATCTTGTCAAAAATCTTGGCAACATGCCCAGATGTATCCAACACTGGAGGAGGCTACTTTTAGTTCTCATTTCTACTGGATAACTGGATTTCCCATAAAACCCTTCAATCAGCCCCAGCCCAAGCCAGCCAAGTCTGAAGAGGAGTGAAAAAGCATTTGAAAATAAACACCATTAGAATGGATGCTAAGGACCTTTAAAGATGAGGGGTGGAATGACATGGAAATGATATCCCCTTCCAAGCAATGTGATACACTCTAAAACCCCGTTCACACTCCTAGGGTTGATCAACACATGTCTCTTACCTATCTAGCTTTTATCTTGTGCCAGGCACACTGCTAGGTGCTGGGATTACAGTGATGAACCAGTAATAAAGGAAGCCCTTACAGACCTTATAGGCTAGTGGGGAAAGCCAAAAGTAAACAACTAACTGCAAATAAACATGTAATTAAGTCATGACAACTACTCTGGAGGAAAATAAAAGAGTGCTATGAAAGGGAATAAAAGGAAAACTGATTAGGTGGGAGTAGACACTACAGAGGAAATGACGTTTAAGCTAAATTATAAGTGGGATTTGGCCAGAGAGAAAAAGCATTCTGGGCAGAGGAAATGCGCATGACAAGAAAGTGTGAAGGTCAGGAGAGGGTGGCGTGAGTGACTCTCAAATGATGGTATCACTGTTCCATGGGGAGGGTGTCTGGTGGCAAAGCCTATGGAGCTTATTCTAAGGGCAATGGGAATGGTCTTAAGCAGGTAGATGACAGGAGTAAAGACAAAGAGGCAATAACAAAAAACTGACGCGAAGGAATGAGACTGTTTGATTAGATTTTTACCTCTGGCAAATCTCTAGATGCAGCTTTTCCTCTTGCTGGATAGTCTAAGGCAGTTTTGTTTTGTTTAAATCAAAGGTAGCTCCCCCGGATCTCCTATAACAGATCAGCCAAGGTGTTTGCTCAAAATGCAGAACCCCACTGCAGACTTATTGAATCAGGATCTTTGGGTATGAAAAACAGGAACCTGCTTTTTAAAGCAGCACTCAGAGTGATTCTAATGTTCTCTAAAATGGTGTGTACCCAGCAGGTATACCATAGATAGGACAGGGAAGTGTCTCAGTGAAGCAGGGTATGTTTAGGGTAGGCTAGCATCCCACAGATGGGAAAACCCAGGTGGGCACAGGCAGACGGAGACTTCAGGCAGGGCCTGAATGGGAGCGGGGCATCTCTCTTCAGTGAGCATGGGAAGGGGCATGTCCACTGGACATATCCTCAAAATGCAATTTCTAGAATACTCATCTAAATTACTTTGCTAGGGCTGTCATAATAAAGTACCACAAGGCTGGGCAACTTAAATTACAGAAATTTAGTTTCTTACAACTCAGAAGTACACAAGTCCAAGACCAAGTGGTCAGCAAGAATGGTTTCTCCTGAGGATCTCTCCTTGGTTTGTAAATGTCCGTCTTCTCCCTGTATCTTCACATGGTCTTCTCTCTGTGTGTGCATGTGTCTGTGTCCTAATCTCTTTTTCTTACACAGAAACCAGTCACTTTGGATTAGGGCTCACCCTACTTACCTCAATTTAACCAAATTAATTCTTTAAAGGACCAATCTCCAAACACAGGCATGTGCTGAGGTACAGGGGGTTAAAATTCCTACATGTGAATTTGAGGGAGACATGATTCAGCTCATAACACCATATTTAACCTTCTTTCATTTCATTTGAACTTTAGACTCCACACATAAGGACAATCTTCCTCCATCCCTTTTGATTCTGGGTTTCATTGTGAGGTAAACCAGTAGTATCTTCTCATCTAAGTTGGGATATAATCAGCTATTCCTCATCTTCATATATTTCACCTAAAAATGTAATTGCTGGCCAAAATAATGCACTTATCTAATAGAAAAATAATACTCAGCTCAAGCAAATTAGATGTTCAGTAGTACCTCTTATAGAATGTAAGCATTTAGAAATTTGACTTTTAATTAACAAGAATATTGTTTATTTTTTTCATTTTATTTATGGTTATTTATTTATTTATTTATTATTTTTTTTAAGTTTTATTTTGTTGATATACATTGTGGCTGATTATTGCTCCCCATCACCAAAACCTCCCTCCCTTCTCCCTCGCCCCCTCCCCCCCAACAATGTCCTTTCTGTTTGCTTGTCGTATCAAATTCAAGTAGTTGTGGTTGTTATATCTTCTCCCCCCCCCCGGTTTTTGTGTGTGTGTGTGTGTGTGTGCGTGTGTGTGTGAATTTATATATTAATTTTTAGCTCCCACCAATAAGTGAGAACGTGGTATTTCTCTTTCTGTGCCTGACTTGTTTCACTTAATATAATTCTCTCAAGGTCCATCCATGTTGTTGCAAATGGCAGTATTTCATTTGTTTTTATAGCTGAGTAGTATTCCATTGTGTAGATGTACCACATTTTCCGTATCCACTCATCTGATGATGGACATTTGGGCTGGTTCCAACTCTTCGCTATTGTAAAGAGTGCTGCGATGAACATTGGGGAACAGGTATACCTTCGACTTGATGATTTCCATTCCTCTGGGTATATTCCCAACAGTGGGATAGCTGGGTCGTATGGTAGATCTATTTGCAATTGTTTGAGGAACCTCCATACCATTTTCCATAGAGGCTGCACCATTTTGCAGTCCCACCAACAATGTATGAGAGTTCCTTTTTCTCTGCAGCCTCGCCAGCATTTATCATTCAGAGTCTTTTGGATATTAGCCATCCTAACTGGGGTTAGATGGTATCTCAATGTGGTTTTGATTTGCATTTCCCGGATGCTGAGTGATGTTGAGCATTTTTTCATATGTCTGTTGGCCATTTGTATATCTTCCTTAGAGAAATGCCTACTTAGCTCTTTTGCCCATTTTTTAATTGGGTTGCTTGTTTTCTTCTTGTAAAGTTGTTTGAGTTCCTTATATATTCTGGATAGTAATCCTTTGTCAGATGTATATTTTGCAAATATTTTCTCCCACTCTGTTGGTTGTCTTTTAACTCTGTTAATTGTTTCTTTTGCTGTGCAGAAGCTTTTTAGTTTGATATAATCCCATTTGTTTATTTTTCCTTTGGTTGCCTGTGCTTTTGGGGTCATATTCATGAAGTCTGTGCCCAGTCCTATTTCCTGAAGTGTTTCTCCTATGTTTTCTTTAAGAAGTTTTATTGTTTCAGGGTGTATATTTAAATCCTTAATCCATTTTGAGTTGATTTTAGTATACGGTGAGAGGTATGGATCTAGTTTCATTCTCCTGCATATGGATATCCAGTTATCCCAGCACCATTTGCTGAAGAGGCAGTCCCTTCCCCAGTGAATAGGCTTGGTGCCTTTGTCAAAGATCAGATGGAAGTAAGTGTGTGGGTTGATTTCTGGATTCTCTATTCTATTCCATTGGTCAGTGTGTCTGTTTTTATGCCAGTACCATACTGTTTTGGTTATTATAGCTTTGTAATATAGCTTAAAGTCGGGTAGTATTATGCCTCCAGCTTTATTTTTTTTGCTCAGCATTGCTTTGGCTATGCATGGTCTTTTATTGTTCCATATAAATGTCTGGATAGTTTTTTCCATTTCTGAGAAAAATGTCTTTGGAATTTTGATGGGGATTGCATTGAATTTGTATATCACTTTGGGTAGTATGGACATTTTCACTATGTTGATTCTTCCAATCCAAGAGCATGGGATATCTTTCCATCTTCTTGTATCCTCTCTAATTTCTCTCAGCAGTGGTTTGTAGTTCTCATTATAGAGATTTTTCACCTCCTTGGTTAACTCAATTCCTAAGTATTTTATTTTTTTGGTGGCTATTGTAAATGGGCAGGCTTTCTTGATTTCTCCTTCTGCATGTTCACTATTGGAGAAAAGAAATGCTACTGATTTTTGTGTGTTGATTTGTATCCTGCTACTGTGCTGAAATCATTTATCAATTCCAAGAGTTTTTTTGTAGAGGTTTTAGGCTGTTCGATATATAGGATCATGTCATCTGCAAACAGGGACAGTTTGACTTCATCTTTTCCAATCTGGATGCCCTTTATTTCCTTCTCTTCTCTGATTGCTCTGGCTAGTACTACCAACACTATGTTGAATAGGAGTGGTGAGAGTGGGCATCCTTGTCTAGTTCCTGTTCTTAAAGGAAAAGCTTTTCCCCATTCAGGATGATATTGGCAGTGGGTTTGGCATATATGGCTTTAATTATGTTGAGATATTTTCCCTGTATACCTAACTTATAGAGGGTCTTTGTCATGAATGAGTGCTGAACTTTATCAAATGCTTTTTCAGCATCTATAGAGATGATCATATGGTCCTTGTGTTTGAGTTTATTAATATGGTGTATCACATTTATTGATTTGCGTATGTTGAACCAACCTTGCATCCCTGGGATGAATCCCACTTGATCGTGATGAATAATTTTTCGTATGTGTTGCTGTATTCTGTTTGCTAGTATTTTAGTGAGGATTTTTGCATCTATATTCATCAAGGATATCGGCCTGTAGTTTTCTTTTTTGGTTATATCTTTACCTGGTTTTGGTATCAGGATGATGTTTGCTTCATAGAATGAGTTTGGGAGATTTGCGTCCGTTTCAATCTTTTGGAATAGTTTGTAAAGAATCGGTGTCAATTCCTCTTTGAATGTTTGGTAAAATTCTGCTGTGAATCCATCTGGTCCTGGGCTTTTCTTTGTTGGGAGCCTTCTGATAACAGCTTCAATCTCCTTTATTGTTATTGGTCTGTTCAAATTTTCTACGTCTTCCTGGTTCAGTTTTGGGAGCTTGTGTGTGTCCAGAAATTTATCCATTTCCTCCAGATTTTCAAATTTGTTGGCGTATAGTTGTTTATCGTAGTCTCGAATGATTCCTTGTATTTCAGACGAATCAGTTGTAATATCGCCTTTTTCATTTCTAATTTTTGTTATTTGAGTCTTCTCTCTTCTTTTTTTTGTTAGCCATGCTAATGGTTTGTCAATTTTATTTATCTTTTCAAAAAACCAACTTTTTGATTCATTGATCTTTTGAATTGTTTTTTGGTTTTCAATTTCATTCAGTTCTGCTCTGATCTTAATGATTTCTTTCCGTCTG